>NC_040022.1:959557-1042897 GCF_000972845.2 Larimichthys crocea
GTCTTATGCTGTATTATTTATTGACACTTGGACACGGAGAATTAGAGACACTCTCAGAGTTCATCAGAAGTGCCTGAGTCGGTCTCATATTCTGCAGAACTAATGCTGTTGGATAAACTTTAAACCCAAAGATAACACCACAAATACTACACGCCCAGAATTAGTCAAAGAGAATGTTTTTACCCATGCAGGTGTTATTGTCAGCATATTGTAGTCTGGAACATCAACATCAAGCTATCTATTATGTCTAGGAAGGCAGCAACAGGTCTCTTCGACCCTGGACACCACAGTGTTGAGATATGGTGGCACCTAGTCAAACACAAAACAATTAATACTGTCGAGGACCTCAAGGCACACACGTGACCTCGTGTTACCTAAGGATAGACAATTCCATAACAATAACAAACAGTACAAAGCAAAAAAACACACAAATCACATAATGCAAAATACAAAGTTACACCCAATAGCACATAACGAAGAAGATGGTGTGTGTGGTGCCGCAGGCAGATGTTGGTTTGCAGAGGGAGGGATGTACAGGACAACGATGATGACATGTGGGACCTCTCTCAGCAGATGGTATATGGAAATGATTGGATACGGTTCTGTCTGATAGTGGTGGCTTAATTGACATTTTATGACACTATGGTAGATAATGTTTTGAAGGTGATGCAGTGTCTTCATTTCTTTCAGAAAAGCTGCGTTTGTGAGCTCTGAAGTAAAGACACTGTTTGTCCAGACGATAGAGTGAGAAGAGTTAAAGTCGTGTCTGGTTATCGTCTTACTCTTGTGTCTTTGTGTCTCTGCAGGGCCTGGAGGAAGGCATCACCCAGATAACCTGTAAAGGCAGTCAGTCCTCACACAAATTAATCTGGAACTTTCCACTGGAGACAACATTTAAGAGCACAAACCCTTCTGGATGTAAGCGTTACACTCACAAAACGTACCACACAGAGTTGTTTAGTACTCGTTCTTCAGAAATCATATTATACCGAAATGACATGGTGACCAATCAGAAATCTAGAAGTACAAAACCGAGGCTTTGTTTTCATTTTCCAGGGCCTCAGCTCGTGGTGAGTGTGTACGGTCCAGACGTGTTTGGCAACGACGTGGTCCGAGGCTACGGAGCAACCCACATCCCCTTCACTCCCGGACAGTCAGTGATACCTCCGTCTACTTTCTACCAACCGAAGGAGCCAGTTTTAGTCAGACTAGTGCTTGAATTTAAGAGAGCAGCCATTAAAAATTCACATCCCCTGCCTAAAGCATGTCGATACTGCCTGCTCCCCTGACAAAAGCAGAGCTCGACCATAGTGCGGGCAGGATCTGAACCTGTTATTTGTTTTGATTTTTCAGACACACACGAACTATCCCCATGTTTGTTCCTGAGCCCACATGGAAGCTTCAGAAATTCACAAGGTGAGATGTGCGAACACTTTGTGTTTGTGTGTTTACTTTTCTGTCTCAGCAACTCTGCTACTGCGGCTGATGAGCTGTGCCTGCTGGGGGGGAAGCAGCCTATATCTGAGCATCATTAAATATTTACTACTTCTGTGTGTGTGTGAGTCTCACTGAGGTGCAGTCTGAGGCCTGTGTGGTGAGAGTACTCCACATCAGTGTGTATTGTTTGCCAGCTGCTGTCATCCACACACAGTAAGCTGTTAGAGGTTCACAGACTTTGGAATTTAAATAAAACACCTGACGCATATTTAGTTTCCCCTCTTGATTGAAATTGATTTTCCATCTGACGTAGGCAGTGCTTTGTTCATGCGCTCGCTGTGTTTTACATGACGTACATTAACACGCCGCTTCCTGTGACTCAGCAAGAGTCATGGGAGTGATTAGGAAAAGCAGGTGCATACATTTTGTACACAATATATTCTGTATTAGGGCAGCTCAGTTCTCGGAGCTGTAATGACGACTTCTTTTTTTTCCCTCTCTCGTTCAGCTGGCTGTTGGGACGGAGGCCAGAGTACACAGACCCTAAAGTGGTGGCCCAGGGCGAAGGCAGAGAAGGTTTGTTGTGTGTTTGTTTAGATTTCTTAGTTTTGTAACATTGTAAACAGCAACACCAAAGTTTCTCAATACAGAAATATTTCAGTTAAACAATAGGAAGACTCCTTGAGCCAGACGTTTCTAAGTCGGTGACAGAACTGCCCGATCGAAGAGGAACTAAATAAGTATCTATTGTTTGTGTGTCGCAGTGACTCGTGTTCGGTCCCAAGGCTTCGTCACAGTCTCCTTCCACATCATGACTAAAGACATGAAGAAACTGGGTTACGACACAGGACCATCAAGCCCCGCCCACACACAGTCGGTCACATCTGGCTGGTCGACAGAGGAACAGCCGTACAGAATGTAAATAACACAACAGACTGTTTTTAGAGACGATCGGCGGGGTTTGTTTTGTTCCCTTTGCTCTCAAGGACATTTGATCCCCACCACAACAAAAAAAACACACGCCACGTATAAAATGACTTGTTCACTTCCTCAGGTAGTATGGAAATCAATAATACTGCAGTGGCACCGTCACTACAGAGACAGAGCGGAAAGAACGCATGCAAACACTCCTCTGCCCAGGTTTTTTTTTAAGTGTATGGAAATTATGAAATTTTACTAGATGTATTCTTATATAAGCAGTTTCAGACATTTGAATTTTTCAGTTTTACGATATTTTTTACTTTTTTAAATAAACATGGACTTTACCTCTGAGTAACTCGTTCCTGTCTGACTGTGTTCAACACATCGCTGTAAGATTGAATCTAATCTACAAAGTCTTGTTTGTTTTGAACTCACGTTTGATTAAAAGAAGAAAAAAAAGACGGATGCTGGAGTTACAGAGCTGAAGTGATACACATTTTATTTTGAACCAATGCAGCTACAGTTGTCCTCATCCAACAGGGTGCGGCCTGCTGCGTTCGTTTGTTTAGATGCCGTTAAAATACCACGGTGACTTTTCCTACAAAAACCCATTACACAGAATAATAAGGTATACAGAGGAACAGTATGTTACAATAGTACAAATGATAAATTATATTATACAGTTATAATGCCAACAGGTTGAGCACGTATCCAATAAAAAAAAGCAGCCTGCTCCCAGTACTATGAGAAGGGTAAATAGACAGACATGGAAAAGATTAAAAGGAGGCTGTTTATGCATATAAAGACAGACAGTCCGTAAGGTCAGTTAGTCCTCTTGATAAAAGCAGAGTGAATACATAGTAACACGCAGAGGAGCTCGCTACACACAGGCCACATTTTCACTGCACCATAGCCCACGACTGTGAAACTGCTGCCAGGGATCAAGAGAGAGAGAGTTCAAATGCAGTGTGATCCGACTGTTCGGGAGTGCTGACTTTGTTCAACACAAGTTTGTTTGTCTCTCTCTCTCTCTGTCAATGCGTCGATAAAAGAACCTTTTCTCCCCCAATCGCTGGAGTGAAGTTAAAAGGTCAGGCCGCAGTGAAATCAAGGCCAGTGAGAAAGTGACATGTCTCAGCTAGAATATCAGAGTAGCTTTAAACCAAACCAAAAAACAAAAAAACACATTAGCATTAAATCTTCTTATCTTTACTTTTTCCAACTCCAATTTTTGCATATATTTAGTTTAGAGATTAAAAATGTTTGCTGGTCTCTGCAAGTGTCACATCCATTCATTCAGGACCAAATCACCATCATCATCATCATCATCATCACCCTCAGCGTCGTCACCAAAAGTCATACACACGGGTCGGAGCTGCTCCTCCTTTTGCCTGAGAGAAATGAAGGTCTGCGTCTAGTGGGAGTAACGAGGGTCCTGCGGTGTAGCTATCATACCACAGCAGACCAGGAGAGGGCACCAACTCACACCAAAAGGAAAAAAGAAAAGAAAAAGAAAAACACCCCCTCCACAGTAATAACATTGGCAGTGATAAACCGAACTGAAGAGAAGGGATTACAGTGACCTAAAGAGAAGAAGGGTCTGTGCGCGACATCGACCATGCGCTCAGCTCGCTGTCGGTACAATGTGCCGGCGTTCAGCCGACAGTAACACTTTCTTACACAAACTCCTGCACATATAGCTCTGAAATATTTTTTAAAAATTATAACAACGGAGTCTCCGGTATCGTGAGTATCCTCTAACAAAAAAAAAAAAACGTCAGTGAAGTGTGACCCTACTGTTTCAAACTACTCAAAGTATGACATCCTCAGAAATCACAGTCGCTATGACTTTGGTAACAGTTGTGCTTCTAAGAGAAGAGAATTACATCGCCTACCCATAGGGTGAAAAAAAAAAAACTAGAATGAGAGAAAACAGAGAGAGGATGAAGATGATACATGCTAGTACACAGCTCCAGAACTCTGAAAGGCTCGGCTATGGATTTACATCTAACGAGTAAATAACAACAAAAAAATCAACAACTGCTTGTTTACATGAACATGTCTCACCGTCGTTTGCTGCGGGATTTCCCTGTGCTATGAATAGGCCAATCCTGGAATAACCCCTCATGAGTGTGTGTGTGTGTGTGTGTGTGTGTGTCTACCAGGTAATGTTCTTGTACTTAGATTAGCCGCAGTAAATCCACTCGGGGAGGTAAACTCTTCACGGTGCCAAGCGGCTGACGTGCTCTTTAAACTCATAGTTTGCTTTCTTTCACGACCCGTCACCATAGTAACACTTGATATTAGGTTGCTTGCACACACACACACACACACATTCTCTCTTAAGGCTGCAGACGTCTACTTTATCCCCGTTTCGACTTCAGAAACTAACATAAGCGAGTTCTAAGTCACTTCCACTTTACTGAGAAACGCTCATTAAAGTACACTTGGAAGCTAAATGTGTCCACACACACTCTCTCACACACTCACACACACAACCCACCCCTCTTCCCTTTGACCCTTGAAACAAACTAAACAAAAAGAAAAAAAAAGAAAACAGTCCCACAATGCATCACTGCATCCATATGTTCAGATAGCAAAATACTGATGCCATCACAGTTCATGTCTTTTTTCTCCAAACACACACTGGGGGGAGAGACTCAGTGACAAATACATCGACATGTGGCTGTTAGTACACGAGCGTTAACAGTACACCTGCGTGTGAGCGCGCGCACACACACACACACACACACACACACACACACACACACACACACACACACACACACACACACACAAAAACAAAAACAAAAACAGCGTTTATCTTTTCAACCCCTTCACAGCGAGGGGTTCATCTCCTTTCAAGAAGAGTTCATTGTTCTTTATCCCGTGGAGGTCAAAGTTCATGTGGAGGGCCAGGAAACAAACAAAAAAAGAGTTAACAGGAAGTGACCAGACGAGAGTTGTGTACCGAGAGCCGCGGCAGTGTGTGTGTGTGACGTGACGCGGCGGGCCTCCCTCCCTTAGCTAAGGTGTAACGGTGAACCCAACAGTCGCGGAAAGGGAAGAAGAAAAAAAATAATAACAGAGAAAAAAAATTGTGCAAAATCCCTGCTTAGTAACACACACGCACACACACACACACGCACTCACACACACAAGAGTATAAACACATCTGTCCATCTCTCATCCGTACTCCAGTGTGTGTCAGTAAAACCCACTGGAATATACACAGTGTAAAAGTACTGAGATGTGCACTCACACCAGCTGACAGGGCTTATAAAAGATTAGCTCTAGTGAAGAGATAAAGATCCTGGCATTAGTACAGTCAGACTCTCCGGTCACTCCACCACAGAAGAAGAAAAAAAAGGAGCAATCCTAAAAGGAAAAAAGTAAGGGAGAGGAGGCGAGCGTATGAGAGGAGGAGGAGGAGGACAGACTGCCTCTGTGGAAAAAACTGTAAACACCGCTGCTACTCTGTAAGTCTGTAGAAAGATGCAAACTCGTTGTGGTCATCAGCCTCATCGTCAGATCAGTATGGAACACACAGGACTAGGCAGCTTGTAGCACTGAGAGGAGGAGGAAGGAGTGTGTTAAAGGTAGGAGGAGGCCAGGCTGGGACTACGACCTGGCTCGGAGTTGGTTATAAAAAAAAAAAAGGATAAATGGGATAAGACGCCTCCTTGTTCATTTTGAAGCTTCAGGAGCCAAAGTGGAAGAGAGCGAGAGAGTGAGAGAGAGTGAGAGGGGAGAGGGGGAGGTTACTCTGGGGCAAGTCGTCCCCCCTTCTTTCTCACAAAAGGAAGGGGTTGGTGGTTCCGGTGGGCTGTGCGCCGGCCTGGGGTGGCATGCTCATCAGGGGCTGGGGCATGGACATGGAAGCCGGGATCCCCGCACTCATCCCCGCGTTCGCCCCCACGCCTACCCCCATCCCGGGCATCACGCGGCCCATGGGGGCCATGCCTGCCAGGGGGACCATGGTGATGGGCTGAGCGGGCACGGAGGCGAGGGCCATGGGCTCGGCCATGAAGCCTGCGGGCATCGGGCTGACCCGCATCTGGTTGAGGGTGGGAGGCGCTGGCTGGCTCACTTGGAAGGGGTTGGCGTGGGCTGCTGGAGCAGAGCCTGCAGAGGCTGCACGGAGACGATAAAGAAAGAAATGTTACCGAGTACACACACACATATCTACACATGAAGTGACATTCAATGTTTTGTTATATCGCAGATGGGTGTGTGTTCAGGCCTGTGTGTGTGTGTGTCTGCGTCTCATGGCTTACTCACTACACTTCCTGGCTGAGCACTCCGTTATCTAATCAGCATGAATTAATCAGTGTGTGTACCTGCTTAAAAAACATCTCTAAAATATGACAGAACACTTCGTTCCCCCACCTGCTGAAGCCAAGAACGGGTTGACGACTGGCGCCGGCTGAGCTGGTTTGGACACCAGAGAGTCCAGATTGACCAGGGCAGCGTTGGGACCCAGGAAGGACTCCGGGGTCTTTCGAGTTGGGTTTATCGAAGTAGATATGGAGGTGGGGAGAGGGTCGAAGAGGTCCAGGCTGCTGCTGCTGGCGAGACTGGCTTGGGAGGGGATAGAAGATGCTACGCCCCCGTCACCTGGGGAACAAAGAGCGGTTGTAATCACTGATGAAAAGGCTGCTAATGAACAAAAACAAAACTCTGAGACAATATTTCTGATCTAGTCTTGACCTGGAGCATTAGAAGTACTGAATTAAGGTCTAATAGATGTGGGCACCCACATTCACAAAGACATCAGAGGCAGACAGCCTGGCTGTTTTTTTTTGCGGCAGCCGTCCTTCATTAATGGATGAGCACAAACCCAGCACGCCAGCTGCTGCACACACCCACGAGGAAATGTCAAAGATGGAAAATGTCTTTTCAGAACAGAAACCGACACGTAGCGGAGCCAAAAAAAGGTTCCTGATAAGATCAGGCCCGGTGTGTATCGACGCCCCATAAATCCTGCAGATTTCAGCCGGAGCTGATTCAAACGCTAACGTCGTCCTGCGAGGGGCTGAGTTTCCACAACATCGCCGAGCGTCCTCTACACGCCGTGTGGCGATAAGGTCACATAGTTTTTTTTCTTCTTAACTTTGTGCGCCTGTGTTTGTGTTCCTTCTCACCTTGTCCTTGACCATATCACAAGTGTTTGTGTTAAGCAAAAGTCAGACACCAATGTCACCCTCCCACATCCAGACTGCCAAACCACATGAGAAAAATACTTCGGACCTGTGCCAAGCTGTTCACTGGAACCTCCTCCACACACACCGACCTGATGGAAGGTGTGGACGGCTTTAATTAAACCTTTTGGGACATTTGTCGCTGGTTCAGATGCACCAGACAAGATTTGTAAAGTATCACAGCTAGCGGATCTAAAAAGGGTTCCATAAACAGGATGGCTCAGGTCTGATAATGTATTTAGTGATACACATAAAAGCTGCATCAGATTATTCCACATTGATATTGGACCAGATCTGAGCAAACACACTTTTTTCCCCCCATCATTTGATCTGATTACTGCAACGTTTGATTGCATTTGCAATGGAAAAATCATCAACGTGACTCCGGTGGTTAGAACTCTGTCTTTGCTCAAGTCTGGTGATGTTTACATACAAAAGACGAGACGTGTGCGTGTCTGTTCCCCCCCGCAGAAACGTTGCGTGTCTGCAGACGGGGCGTAATTTTAGACACAGAGAAAAACAACAACAACACAGACTCCGGGGTCAATAGAGAGACGAAGACATGGGTGAGTACCAGTGGGGACAGAGGAGGAAGAGCGCAGGCTGTCAAACTCTGAGAAGTCCTCTTTGGACGTACCGTTGGATGCATTGAACAGGTCAAAGCTACCTGAAAGGGGACAACGCAAATACACACACACGCACACAGACAAATAAAAAACACACAGCAGACACACACACACACACGTAGACAGATGGAAACACAAGCATGAATGAGTATGGATATTTCGGTAAAGTAACAAAGACAAATGAACAAAATAAGCACGTGAAGGCATGCAGATGTGCAGAAGCGTTTTGTTATTGTGACACAGCTGTTTGTCTGAGACACTAGGCCTTAAAATAAAGAGTGCACGTGTCCAGAAATACTTGGCAGCTGATGCCTGTGGAAAGAACTACTTTCTCCCTGACGGTCACCTGCATTGGAAGTCTTAGGGCGGGCAGCTGCGGAGCTCCAGGGATCGGAGGCGGGAGCGGCGTTTGATGCCCAGGGGTCGCTGCTCTTCATGGGTGGGACAGAAGAAGCGCCCCATGGGTCGACTGGGGCTGCTGGCTTAGGAGCAGAGCCTGAGGTGAGGGGGGAGAAGAGAGAACGTGTGAAAATGTAAAGCCAATTTGGAAAAGAGGAAAAGGGAGAGAGGACGGGAGATGGAGAGAGGTGGAAAAAGTCCCCCCACCCCCCCGGTATCGCTCGCCTGTCCTCCGTCAACATTTACATATCTAGCTCCCCACAGCCCCACTCCCTCCACACTCATTTCCTTCATGATATCTTCCTCTGACACCGCCCCCCTCCTCTCTGTGCAGTAATGCTGCTGAGCCAGTGGAGCAGCATTCCTATTTAACAAAGAGTCACAGTCTTAGGAGCTGCAGGTGGACAGCAGAGACGAGACACACACACACACACACACACACACACACACACACACACAGAACTGACTCTACACAAATACTTCACTGCATCGAAAGCCAGTGTGTAGTTTTCTAGTGAGTGTGTATACTGTATGTGTGTGTGTACCATAAGGCTGCCAGGGGTCTTCTGATGCAGCAGCTGCCCCGGCCCCTGCGCCCCAGGGGTCAGCACTGGCACCGGGCTCTGGGACGACCATCAGATCCATCAAAGACGACTGTGGCTACAAAGAGAGACGGAGAAAGTGGATTAGAGAGAGCATTAGGGGGACAGGAAAGAGGAAGAATGAAGGGTGCAGACAAAAGAGGAAAAAGAAGAATGGGACGAGTGAAGACAGATGAGGAAACAGATGAGGGGGGACCATCTGCTGGTCAGCCGTTATCCTCTAGAGCGCAAAGGCTGTTCAAACACAGCGACGGCGGTCAGGTCATTATGTGCCCAGATAAAATGCGAGGCGCGGCCACGCAGCCCTACTCCATCGCTTCGGCTCTACGTGTCCTCAGATTCAAGTCGGCCAACTATCCATGCAGAATAATGAACAGTAAACTGGGCAGGCGGCTGCCGGTTAGTGCTTCCATTACTGCTACTGAAGCAGCAGACGGGGTCCGGCAGGAAAAGAGGATGGAGAGAGACGAGGCTGTTTCAGGACAGAATAACTGAGTCACTACAGTGATCGTGCGTTTTACCTCTTTCTTCTTCTTGGGGAGTTTTACCGAGTCTGGGCCTCCTTTCTTACTCTCCTCCAAGGCCATCTGTAGTCTCAGGTCATCTCCTCTGCGTATGCGCTCCTCCTGAAGACACACACACACAGTTAGCATGACGCAGCATTTTTCTTAAGAATCAGGCAGGTTGCTCTTGCGTTTATGGACAGTGTGACTTTTGCAGAATGATGTAACAACAAATCAAAATCATTGTTTGATTTCAGAAATGTCTGCGTGTGGAAACTCGACGTGCTTTTTGAGGTTATGGCGGATAACAGAACAGAATTACTGGCAATAAAAATGATTAACGCGGTTTCAGAAAGGTGAATTTGCAGCACGTCAGAAAAAAAAGATTGACGTGCAGCAAAATAAAAATAAAAGATGATTACGCACCGCTGCCAGTAAAGTCTTGGTTTGAAATTTAATCAGCTGGTTTCAACAGATGTAACGGAAACTGTTTTCACACACGCAGGTAGTGAAGAAGAAATAGTCAACTGTGAGAAAAGGTACTGTGTGTCGTCATAGCATCATCGTATGAGTACGCCTGTGTGTGTGTACCTGCTCTGCAGCCTCTCTGCTCATGGCCAGAGCCAGCTGCAGCTGTAGTTCCTCCTCGCCGCTGGTCTGAGGTCTGGCCTGCTCCAGCTCTGAGCCCGCGTTGGGAGACGTGGCTAACGGACACATTCAGAACGCGTGTTAACGTCACATCGTATAAAAGGATACATAACTACCTCCAAACATCCTTCAAAACCAACCGTTACCCAGGTGGAATAATTACAATCATATGTATAATATCAGTCACATTTGAATTACATTTCAGCGCATGTTTGTGTGAGTGTGTGTGATTACAAGTTTCTTTGTTGAGCCTGTAAGGGACGACAGGACTGTTCAGTTTATTGGATTAGCTCGGGCCATGTGGCAGCACAGAAAACACACACACATTGCAGACACACACACACACACCAGGTTTGGGCTCGGGAGAAAAAAATAAAACAAAGACTCAGAATGTGTTTTTTAAATTCAATCCGAGTCTTTTCGTGGGAACCGTGGCGTGGGAGGTGATGGTAAGACAGTGACATCACCCCATCACCCCTCCCATCACAGTTCTCGATATGATGTCACCGTGTCTGCTTCATTATTCTTCATTATTTCTCAGCAGTCCAGCTCGGTGCAGTGTGTGCATGTGTGAATGTTGTGGGTGTAACAAAAGTGTGTGTTTTCTGTGAAATTATTCATGTATCCATTAGTATTAGCCTGCGGGGGAAAAAAAGTGATATTTTGGTGGCCAAACTTGGACAACTGCTTTCAGACTTTCAAACTTAAATGATAAAAATGGTTCCTCTCTTTCCACCTCCCTCAGTCATAACATGCTCTGCTTCTGATGTGGACACTCCCACACACACACACACACACACCTCACCTTACTCATCACACCATGATGATCTCCCGTATAATGTTCTGAACGCAAAAGACAAAAGAACAACACTGACACAAATATGCATGGAGGAAACGCTGACGTTTTGTTTCACTCTGAGGTCACACACTCCGCTGCCCTGTCGTGACGTCTGCAGGAAGTAGACGTCACGACAGTCAGCAGCTTTTCTATAAACAATAAAGAGTAAATGTGTCGAGTGTTTCCATGATGAGGAAATGTTTTTGTTTTTTTGTCTCGTCATTCTTGAGCCGTTATAGATATGCACGTATGACAACAACGCAGTAAGCCCGTTACATGCATTACGACTTAACGTCTGCATGACTAATAATGACAGCATACTTTTTCTCAGAAATTAATTCGCTGCCTCCGTCACGTGCAGCCTCAGATCCGATTCCTCTCCTCCCTTCTCTCAGCTCATTTCCTGCCTCGCTCGCTCCTTGTCAAAACCCCACGTCTCCCTGACTCCGTCTCCAGGCTGTGTGTCTCCCCGTGGGGAAAGTGACCAGAAGTACCGAGGGTAAAGGTGTGTTTGGTTAGCTGGAGGGACTTTGTATCTGCTACATTTCTGCCCCTTAAATAGACAGTGAAAACAGAGGCACTGTAGATATCTTTGACATTTTCCTTGAGCTCCCAAATCAACTGCAAACAACAAGAAGGCTTAAACGACAGTTTGTCTACCGCTGAGCCTGAAGAGAGACTAAACTGACGACATAATAAACACACACTTGATAGTAGCGACTCAGGAAGACAAATAAACAAAACCAACTGAAACCCACTGCTGTGGGAATGGACCATATATGGATCATGGCGGTTTCTTGACATTCCTCACAGACACAGCTCTGCCCGCCGGCAGAGAAATGCTTTTAATCTTCCGTTTTGTCACTACCGTTTGTGTTGACAAAGTGAAGACTCTGAGTGCAGCATGCAACTGAAGCTGCAAACGGAGAGTTTGGAAGAAAGTGAAATGGGCTGATGACCACCCGTGTCACGTGTAGTGGATTTATGTGGCGATAATGGCACACAGGGTTTTTTATCCCGGCGTGTCAACCACTAACTATCCCCACACTTGCAGACACTCTGTCTCTTGTCTCTCTAGATAAAAGAGTTCACCTCATGAGTGAGGCAGCTCCTTTCAGGCACTTTCTAGATTCCCAAAACATTATTTCATCATAACAGTTATTGTGAAACCGTGTACAGCTTGAGTCTCGCAGCTCTGGTCAGGCAGCCAAAGAGGATGATAAACTAAATAAATCTCCTGTATTTATACTTTTTACAAGCCCTGCAGCCTTGACTGAGATTAACACACACACACACACACACACACACACACACACACACACAGAGCACTCTTGATGCAGAGTTAGCAAACTCCATTCATCGTTCTACATTTGCATTTCATGCAGCGTGTACACTGGATACGACTAACTAACCTCACGCTGAGCTTTAGAAGCACTGAACTAATTAAACTGAAGTGAAAAGGCATCAATGAAGAGCATCTACGATTGGTTGGATGACCTCGGGGGAAACTACACACAGGCGTATGATGAAGAACACATCTTAAAAAGTTTAACGGGGGTTGGCTGACATGCTGGGTCACACTCGCATGGCCGCTCATTCACGCCCCGTGTGGACAACAATACTCGGAAAGTTTGACTGGAATCCCAAAAATCCCGCCCGGCAACGCCCACAGCGGCAACCCGACCTCACTCCTATTGGTCGGGCTCTCCTTCAGTTTTCTCAACTGATGACTCAGCTGCTGGAGCTGGAGCTTCCGCCTCTGACACACACACACACACACACTCAAACATAACGTACGTACAGGAATGTGGGCCACAAAGTAAAAAGATAAACGCAGCATGCTCTAAGATCCACACAGGCTGCAACCGCATACAAGGCAACACACAGCCACACACACACACAGCCACACACACACACACACACACACAGCCATCCTGCTGTGTACAAAGGACTGGGGGCACAGAGGATGAAAGGAAAAGAGGCCAAGGTTCATTCTTTCAATGCAACTTCTCCATTCTTTCCTCTCTATCCCTCTCTGCGTTACCCCATTTCCTGACTGGGATTCCTGTTTCTTCTCTACTCTCTCGCTCTTTCACTCCGTTAAAACACTTTAATGCCACCTCATTCTCTGTTAGGATGAGACAGAAAATCAAGAGTAACAATGACCTATCACCATTTATCACATATCGTATGCAGCCATTATTTTTTTTGATAGTGTGAACATTTCGCGTGGTCATGTTTGTGCAAGTGGTCCGAGAGCCAGAGAGTCTATTTTAACTGGCGCGGCTATTCCAGCCTTTACGGCACTGGTTTAGCGGGAAACCTACAGACCAACTGCATACGCCGTAAATCATATCATGTGATGCTACACAAACAAACCAAGCATTCCGAAAAGCACTGTGTCCAGTCAGTGAGCAAGATATACACACAGGGGAGACGAGGGACAACGCAAGACAGAGAAAAGTATTTTCACATCAAGCTCGAAAAATAGAATCAAGAATGAGTCCATATGATCAGTGAGTCAATATGGCACTAATTCACTGCCTGACAATGTGCTAATACTGTTAAAGTCCATGGAAAGTAAGAATAAATGTGTTCTGTCAAATTTGAATAATTAAAAATACTGACAAGTTTATAAAATTAGGCGTCAAAATGAATTTGCTGAAGCCACGCCCACTCGTGGGAGCAGTCAAGCTGTGATTTTGAAGCGACTGAAACGTGTCCGATGAGTTCAGAAAATGACATGACTAACTTTGAAACACTCTGAGATAAATTCACCTCTATCTCTCTGCTAGGGGTGCAGGGGTATGCTCAGGGTGGCCTCAGTGTGTCATCGAGCCACCCTTTAGGACCGCCCACAAAATCCTGGACTGAAAACTGGTGAAAAACCTCTGACTCCACATTCCAATAATATATGATTCACATGTTTTCAGCAACTATCTTCAACACATTTAATGTATTTTGAAATAAATCTTAGAATTGCCTTCACACTGACTTTACACAGACATACAGGCGATACATCAAGGCTATTTTGATATGACACTGTTCATCTATTCACCAATCAATACCATGCAGTAGTAATATAAGGCTGCAGAAAAAAAAGACTTGATTAAGACGGTTATCTTTTTTTCCCCTTCCATCATTCATCTCTCAGTGCTATCTTCATCTATCCATAGCTCTCCATGTTCCGCTGTCCGTCACTGAGTGTTTTCTATATCTCTCACTCAATGCATCTCTGGAGGAGTGAGTATCACTGAAAAGAGGAGCAGATTCCTCTGTCTGGATGACAGAAGCTTGGGGGGGGTAGACGCTACTTCCTCTGCAATGTGTGTGTGTGTGTGTGTGTATGTGTGTGTGTGTGAGGAATGCAGTCCTACTGTGGGACTGCGAGCCAGAGACAGAACAGGGGGAGGGGCGGGTTTCAGGGATGTAGGCCAAAGTTACACCAACTGGGACAGAATACAGTATAATGGAAATTTCTGTGTTGCACGTGTATTGCGTGTGTTGCTTATGTAAAACGCAGAGCTAATACTCACAGCCGTGGTAAGAGGCAGGTGAGCCCTCTGACCTGCCATACTCTTCGCTGTAGGAAGTCGAGAGGTTGGGCTGAGATGAGCCTCTGCCAAAACCCATCTGACTGCTCCCTGTGGACACCTGAGCCATACGCTCTTTGGTCTTCAAAGCTTGAGACCTAGTAGGACAAAAAAACAAACAAACATAATAGCATATGGTCAATCATGCTGACTCAAGTCCAGATCCTTGTAATCTTTACTGCGGCGTCCAAAGGCATGAGGTACAAAAGGACAATTGGTCTTTGGAGCCCTGGAACAAAAGAAATAATGAGATGAAATCTATTACTAAACCCGCCCTGAGAATCGGGGGGTTTCAAATGGTTCCAATTAGAAAATGCCACAGCAAAAATCCATTAATTAGAATTAAAAATCCTGCCAAGCAAACGATGAACACCCCTAACCCCTCGGGCCAATTAGTCTAACGCTGGAAAAGATTCAATGCCCTTATTTAGCCAAAATCCGACATTCATCTAAGATAGCGTGTTAGAAAAAAAGAAACAGAAACAGACAAAAAAGAAACTAATGACACAAGAGAAGGAGGCCGTCAGCTAAACTCAGAGTGGTCAGAGACAACCATGTACTCTTTGAGTACAATAACTCTGCTTGTACTTCTTAGCAGTATAAAAGATAAGAAGTAGCAGCGTTGATGCGTTTAAAACTGAATTTTAAAGAGTTAAATATGAGAAAGGAATGGGAACGTTCAACAGGTCAAGATGCAGACCTTTGTACTTTCACCCACATAGAACTGGGAAAGTACTCAGTACTCCCTGGGACCCACTCAAATGACCACCTGTGAGTAGTAGCAGTAGACTTCCTGTGGACCGATCTTTGTTTAGAACCAACAGGTGTGGAAACAATGAGGAGAGTCCTTAAGTCCCCCTGCTCCTAGTGAGATAACCAGAGTGTGACACGGTGAGGGAAAATCCCACCTCTCGTGTTGAGACTGTTTATTGAATTAGTTCACGGTGAATGTCAATGACCGTCAGCCAGATAATTATTAAAATACTGCCACCGTCTCAACTAGTGT
This sequence comes from Larimichthys crocea, assembly GCF_000972845.2. NCBI lineage: Eukaryota > Metazoa > Chordata > Actinopteri > Sciaenidae > Larimichthys > Larimichthys crocea. The sequence goes on from NC_040022.1 coordinate 975,332, forward strand.
ACGGTTTGTAGAGACCTCAGATAAAGCTTCACGATCAGCTGTAATAAAACTGAAAGAAAAGCAGTGAGTACAAACAAAGGGTGAATAAGTCCTGATGCAGTTTGAACCACTGGCTCCTCATTTGATGATTCTGATCACTGGCTTTTAGCCGGCCCTTTTAGAGGACAAGGACAAAGTCACAGTTGCAGAGACTATTCTATCACTGTCACTTCCCACGCCCCACAAAACCATGACCTGGTAAACTTGTTAGATTAGAGACTGTGTTAGATTCAAGGACAAAATTGTTAATCACAAAATGTACTTTGACTCCTGTGTAAAGCTCTTACCTCTCTCCTTTGAGGCGGTCCTCGTCTTTCAGTAGGACCACCAGCTGTTTGCTCTTCTCCCTGACGTTGATGCCCTGGTCTTTGCCGTCTCTGTCGATGTACTGGAAGTCCTTCAGGGTCTGGATGGCGAAGATGTTCTCTTTGCACTGCAGGGCCACTCGCTCCGAGCCCGTCTTGATCAGGTAGTCGAGCAGGGTGAGCGCCTTGTAGACGTGGCGCCAGTTCTTGCCGTGGTCGTTGAGCCGCTTCCAGATCATGCTCATGATCTCGCTGAAGGCCACCACGTTGTAGGTGAGGTCGGCGATCTCCGACATGAGGGAAGACGACGGGCCCCAGGGGTCGTTGGAGGTGGCCTCTCTGACTTTTTTCTCGGCGTCAGAGTAGTTGTTCACCATGTTCTTCATCTGCCGGCGGATGGTCGAGCTTGGCATGGTGGCGGCGGAGACAGGACAGACGGGAAGAAAATACAATGTACACTCTCACGCTGGAGAGCAGCAAGGACGCCGATAACGTTTGTTTAAGAGAGCACACACACACCGTGGGTGTAAATGTGTGTGTTTTATGTCCGTGCGCCTGTGTCCTCTCTCAAGGCACGGCGGTGGCGTGTGTGTTTGTGAATCTTCTTGGTGTACAGCGGTGCGCGTGTGTGTACCTGTGTGTGTGTAAGTGTGTTTGTTTATGAGGCTTCTCCAGGCCTGTTAAAACCATCTCCACACACACAGTGCTGGCTGCACACATGACCACGCCATCACCTAGGACAGACGGGGAAAAAGAAGAAAGGAAATTCAGCAAAGAAACACGCTACATTCAACCAAACCACAACATGTACATGTTAGAATTAGTTTCTAAACTTACGACAGCTTCGTATTTATTCTATGACAGCTAAACTCGTGTAACATTGTCATCTTCGAGCACAGAATATTTCACCCAACCTACCTTCCTTTAGAGAAACGCTAAAAAACAACCGAAGCTATGAAACATCTGGTCTTATCGGATCTTGAATTCTTCCAACGTGTCGCTGCTATTCCGATTTCAACACCTAAACAATAAGAACGTGAAGTTAATTTATATTTACAGGGGCAGCTGCGGTGCCTTCCTTTCTGAAACTCGACAAAACAATACGTTTCATACTTTGACGCTTACATAAGCAGTTTCCACGCGCTGGCAGAGAGCCTGCCTCCGTATGAGCTCATATGAGACCAGGGTGTTGTGACCAACAATTGTTTTGTTTTTTTCCACGTTTGTAATGTCACTCGAGTTTTACAGTAATCTGACTCAATTTGTGAATTACAAGGGAGGGTGCTAGAAAAAGCAATCATTTCGATCGTTTCAGGGCAGTCGGCGGCTCGTTGGGTGGGCTCGGGAGGACGGGAGAGAGCGGGCGGTACGAAACGTTCGAGAGAAAAACACACGCGACATGAACATGAGGAATAATTGATTACCGATTACCGTTAGGTGTGTCGCTGTGAGAGAAGCCAAACCGATGACTGAGTAAGAATGTGTTTCCACCCTTTGGTGGGCGGCAGGGGAGATAAAGCATTTCCAGTCTGATTATGACTCGAGGAGTGACTTATCCTCTTGTCCTGTTTCTAACAGATCAGCAGCCTGGCTACTAATCACTTCCTGACTGACACACGTGGAAACTGTGTGTGTGGAGTCACAGCTGTAAGACCTACGGGTTTCGTGTGCATGAAAAAAAGTAAAGAGCTTGTTTATTAGCATCTTATTTTCTGTTTACTAAGAAATGTCCTCGGGCGCGACGCGCAGCTTAGAAAGAAAAATCTATTTTACTGAAACACGATATTTGAATAGTTTGAGCTCAGATGCAAGCAGCGGTATTTAGTGTCCAGAGAAGACTTCCCGTGCTGCTGTCACGCACACACATTGGCGTGAAACAGATGATCTAATTGTAAAATCGGCGTTCCTGGTAATAAATAGGAGCTCAGGTTTGTGCTGGGATCTTTTTCGTGTGCAGTGTTCCTCTGACTACCGTCGAGGGAGACCCGTGATGACTTCTCCTTCTCCGGTAATGTGATCCCTGCCCTGAGCGTGCTTTGACACGCTCTACAAGCGAGCGCTTTCACTCTGTATTAAAAAGTGATTAGCCGTCCATGCAGACTTTTTTTGAAAACATTGCTTTTCCAACAAGTAGCATGCGGCCGTGTACATTTACGCATGTGTGTGTGTGTGCGCTTATTTCAGGGACCTTCCTGCCTAGTGATGCCACGGAAAGACAGCTGGGGGGGAACGAAACGAGGAAACGAGGAAAGGAGTGTGAGTGTAGGAGGTGGTGAGAGGGTGGGGGTGTGTGTGGGGGGGTTAAGAAAACAACTTGGCACATCCCGTAAATTCACTTAACGCCAGTGAAACGGGATTCCTGTGGGGCATGCACCCCCCTCCCCTCCCCGAGCGTTCCCTTCTCGCCCTGCATCCGCATGAATACAGCTCAGACCTAATGACACATCTGCTGTTATAATCACCTATTCACCCGTAGCAGACAGGAGGAAGAGAGGGGAGCTCTGTCTTGTCCTCCGCCACCCCGCCCCACCCCGGAACAACCCCCACCGCGAGACAACGCCGGCCCTGCCTTCCTCCAGCCCTTCTGTGCTTAGATCACTCGGGGCCCAGAAGAGACAGCACACAGGACTTGTGTGCAGAAATACATATTCATGTCTGAATGACAGTCAACCAGCCAGGATTGCTAGAATAGGAGGATAACCATAAAAAAACTATGTGGTGCAGGGACTACTTTCTTCCTCCTATCTCCGCATGTCTGTATCCGACTGACACACAGGGAAGACGGGTGAAATCTGAAATCCCTCAACCTATATTTTATGTTTTTGTTCTAATAGCGCTGCATTAACTCTGACATTTGACCTTCTTCGCTGCCAAATTCATGCACAAATCCCCGACTGTTAATGCCTCGAGGTGGGCAGAACCGTAGCATCAGCAGAAAACTGACCCCCACCAACAGGCCGCAACGTGTACGTATCTATTGTCACCACAAGTTGGGCCGTCTCCAAAGTCTGGGTAGGAGAAGAGAAATGACAACAGGGGACGACAATGTGGTGCGCAGCATGCAAATACAGAGAATTCGAGCGAAGCCCTGCGTACGGTGGAATCCCGCTTTAACCAAATACGATCCCGGCGAGTTAACGGGCTACTTCATTATCAGATGTGTGGCTCGTGTGGAGAGAGGTTTCCAGGCTGGTCAAGAAGTGACGGTTGACGTTTAAATCTTCAGAGTGTTTTTATTTGCAGTGCAGATTGTTTCCAGCGTTTCATGAACGCGTGGCCGTGCTGATGCTTATGAACAGGTGAAATCCCCCTCGCTGAAATGAAACAAATACTTGACAGCAGCTTCTGCGCTGGAAGAAGTTGTCAAGACTCGATCTGCGGGATTGTTATTGGAGCTTATCGCCACATTTTTCATTAATTGCCTCGGCGATACAAAGCTTGTTCACTTCTCAGTCGCGTTTGTTTGCTGCCAGCTATCTAAACTGCCCTATCGCGCTTGATTAAAACACCAGAACCGCACTGCATGGTGAATGAATGACCCAACAAGTAAACTCTGGAGCGCTCAAACAGTGGTTTCATTCAAAAACTGTACAAATAATCCTATCAGAGGCTGTAATGGAGACGCGGAAAGGAACGACATTACAGTAAACGTCCACCGAGGAGAGACGGGAGCGCTGGGAACGGGCCCGCAAACAAGCCAAAGCTATCGTGAGCGTGATCACCGGTGTCTGGGTGCGTCTTCACAAAACCTGAGTAAACTGTGATTAGCATGATTGAGACGCGGTACGCTGAGAACAGGTCTGCCTTGCCAGGCCCACACAGCAAGAGTAAAAGCTGATCTGCAGATAGAAGAAGGCTTGCACAATCTCCGTGCGAGAGGGTGTGTGTGTGTGTTAGGAAAGAGAGGAGGGAGGAGGACGGCGGGGGGTGTGCAACAATGTGACAACAAGTTATCCAGCCGGTTCCTTCCCCGATCCGTTCACCTCTTTTCAGTTCACAGTAATTAATCCTTGACTACTCAGCTGCTGGAGGATTAAGTTCCCGCAAAAAAAATCGCATTGAATCTAACCCGAAGAAAAATCAAACACGTGTTGCAAAAGCCTTAAAGTGACTGGGGAGTGTATGATGTGGGACGTGTGAGGTATGATGAGCATGAAGACAGGAAGAGGCCACCTTCTGATCGTCACGTCACCCCGCCTTTTGTCCTCCCTGGGCCCGGCTGAGAGACAAAGCCAAGTCAGGGAAGGGTGGAGGAGGAGGAGGAGGAGGACGGTGATGATGCATCTGTCACCCACTGTGACTGACTGATCATGGTGACAATAGACAAAGCCCTGCCCCTCTGCTCACTCAGGCCACGTTTATGTGGACTCAGATTTTTTTTTTAAAATATATATAAACCAAACAAACAGTGTTCATGTGAGATTTTTTAAAGCTGCAGCAGGTTTAGCCGACTGGGAGACAGCGCCCACACACACCAAACAAATCTCAATAAATGTGTGGACTACAGCAGCTCCACTGAATATCCACAACAGCAGCCTTATTAGACATCTCTATACAATCATATCACACCAATAGAGAGGATTAAAACATAAAAAATTAAGCCTCTCTTTTAAAAAACAAACAAACAAAAATAATAAATCACAGCGTCTCTTTTAACTGATATGATAGCACGCGAGCTAAAGTAGCTTCGGCTAACGGTCAGTTTTGGGAATATTTAAGTTTTTAAAAATAAAAATAAAAAAAACCTGTTTGAGTTTAAGGGATGATTTAAGTGGATGTTAACAGAGGTTTAAGTTTGTTTTTGCGCAACAGCCGTTTGCCGCTAACCGTTAGCAACTCCGGCGCAAAACTTAGCGACAAGTAGTTGCCGTTGGGCTAGCAAAATAAGCTAAGTTGCTTACGTTGATTTCAGTTGGTCGCCCGTTTGAAAACTGTGTTAACTCCAGTTTGGTTTATTTTACCAACTCACTTTATATATTTTTTTACTTCTTAACTGGCTTTATCGTTTTGCATTTGGACACCTCTAACCGCTGACTAACGTTTAATTCAGGAGAAACACTCGAGCCAAACTTAGCTTTGGAAAAAAAAAAAAAAAGAAAAAAGTTGGATCAAAGCTAGCCCGAGCTAGCCAGCGGCAGATTTCAGATGTAACCGCTCACATTAAAAACACAACCCGGAGATTATTTAACGTGTGTTACATCTCCAGTACTAACATTACAACCTAACGATGTGTATCAATCATCGTATCCCGCTTCAGAGCGTCTTTTCTGGGCTAAGGTAGCCGAACTAGCACGCTACGCTAGTTAGCTTGGTGGAGACATCCCCGAAGAGAAAAAACAAAACAACTCCTCCACCGTCTTTCAAAGCTGACGGTAACTTACCATATCTGCAGGGCTACGTCAGCTCCTTCAGCTTTTTTAAAAATCCAGGGATATAAACCCTCAAACAACTTCAAACCGATTCCCAAAAAGGAGAGAGGGGCGGTGGGTGGAAATCAAGATGTAGCACTTATCTCGGTGTTCAGGAGGAGGGTTTGCTTGTTGCGCCTCCGCCGAGCTATGTGTTGCTAATGCTAAAGCCGAAGCTAAACCCAGGCTACACGTATCTCCTCCTCCTCCTCCTCCACTCCTCCACCTCCTCCTCCTCCTCCAGAACATGGCGGGCAGGAGTGGAGGAGGAGGTGGAGAGAGCTGGAGAAGGGTGTGACCAAGGCGGCTTGACTGTGCCAGGGTCACACACACAGAGAGAGAGAGAGAGGAGCTTTAAAACTACAGTCATGTCACAACCTCTAAGTCACAAATACAAAAACATCATGACACAATCCGTGTGTTTCATCCCAGGAATTACTTAGATTAGATTAGATTAGATTAGATTAGATTAGATACTTTATTCGTCAAACCACGGGGAAATGTACTTGTTGTACAGCAGCAGAGGAAAGTGTAGCACACACTACAGAATTAGAAAAAAGTAGAAAAGGCAAAAAAAAGAAACACAATAAATAAAAAATCAGACAAGTACTGAGGAAAAAAGGGGCATAGATAGATAGATAGATAGATAGATAGATAGATAGATAGATAGATAGATAGACTTTATTTGTTATACCAAGCTGGGAAATTACAGTGCAGCTGCAGCATTACACACAGTGACAATAGACAACAACTTAAGAATAAAAAAAAGAACAGACTATACATAATAAAATATCAAAATAGCCATAGTAAATAAAATATATTGTACAAAAGTATATGTGCAAAGTAAGAAAGCATGATATATAAAAAGAGTATTGTAATGTAAAGTGACCATAGTGTAAGAAATATTGCAAAGAAAGTGACAAATAATAAATATTATTGCAAGAGTAGTGACCATGATATAAATAATATTACAAAAAGTAAGTGACCATGATATAAATAATAACTGCTAAGGTATAAATGAAATAAAATAGAAAACAAACTGAGACATGAACAGGAGACTACAACATGATCAGGTGGTGCAGGTGTTGTAAAGTCTGACAGCAGCAGGAACCTCTCCTCCTTCTTACACCGTGGGTGTAGCAGTCTGCTGCTGAAAAAGCTGCTCAGGGAGCCCACAGTGTCATGTAGGGAGGGAGAGGCGTTGTCCTCTCACCCACTTCCTCTATGGAGTCCAGAGGACAGTCTTAGGTCAGAGCTCGCTCTTCTAATAAGTCATGCAAGACAAGACACGCAACAGAGTGTGCCCGGGAGAGAACAACCATGAAATACATCAGTGTTAGTGTGCAGGATTGTACAATGACAAAGATAATTTTCTTTTGTTTTTAGCAGTTTAGTGACTGAACAGACCTCTCGGATAAATCAGGTTCTTCTCAGGGCTTCTTTCAGAAAGCTGAATGTTAAAATGGCTGGGCTTATTACACAAGCAAGTGCATGTCATGATTTGTCAATACAAAGGATAGCTTGGTGTGTGTGTGTGTGTGTGTGTGTGCTACAGGTGTGTCAGTACAAGCCACGATCATTGCAGGACAGCATTCCATCACTAAGAGGTTTTTCCACTTCTGCAACCGTCTCATCAGGCCTTTGAACAGAAGGAGCAGCCCTCGCTCAGTTCACACTCACATGCATAACGCTATACGCTGTCATTTATTCAAATGAAGCTCTATGAATAGACACCAAAGGTTCCCTGAAAAAAGTGTACAAGTGAGCTATGAATAGACATCGACATGTGTAGATGGAGAGCGTGGCGCTTAAAAATAGACGTAGGGGATGAAAAAGTCACAGACAAAACAGCTGCCAACACCTGATCCAGAAGGCACATACCTCACTTTTAATATGCTGTATGTCTTACATAACTTTGGTGCTTCGCTCCTTTCTGTTCAGAGGACACGGTAAGCCAAAGCCAGGCTGATTTAGGTGTGTTTACTCGTCTCAGTGTGAGAGAAAGAGAAAGAAAAAAGATTGAAGACCTGGACGTCCTGGTGTGAACAAAACCTTTCCATTATCAACCACAGTGGTTTTATTGGTTGGAACAGAATAGAGCTGACATTTAGAAGCCAAGATGCAAGAAGAAGAAGAAAAAAAAAGCACATTATATCACACTCTGGGTCTCAGCATGAAGTTGATGAGAATCTGACACTTACTTCCAGTAAAGAGACGCTGAGGTTTGTGGTTACTGATCAGAAACTCAAAACCTTTTTTTTTTTTACCACAAACTGATTTTATCGCAATATTTAATTGTTTTTCAAGCGGTTTTAAAAACTGATTTCAACCCATTTATGGAAACCAAACTTATTAACGAATTTTTTTTCTCACACTAGACGTTAAAACTGCCGGAACGCACTGGAACAGTCGATATTTAGCTCAGATATGATCCTCTTCAGAAGAGGATTATGTCCCAAAGCTGATTTGTTGAACAACACTAGAGGTGACAGAGGGAAGGCTTATGTCTTTGTGCTATTACATATACAGTATAAATATATATATTCCTCTACAATATGCTAGAAAATGCTAAATGAAAGCAGCTGCTTTGCTGAAACAGGTGTGATGAATACTTGCAGCACGTGATGGAAGTTAACCTTGAGTGTGAAGTTCAAGGGTGTGTCAGATCTTTGACTTAAGAACTTATTTAGCAAACAATACATAAAGTCCTGTTTGGAATGTTCACCTTGACTTATAAGACCGTTTACCGACACCTGATATCACCTGGTGCTTTCTTATCGTGTCAGAGTGTTATCGTATTCTCCTCTGTGAGTTCAAGCTTGTCCAAACCTGGACTCTGCTACTCCCTGGAGGGCAAGATATTGTCAGTGAACGTGTTAAAGGTGAGGTACTGTGTGTGTGGGTGTCTCCTGTAAAGAGCAGATCATTCCACTGCAGGTCCAAATTCAGCCAATAGAGGTCAGGAGTGTCTTACTTTTTTTAATTCTAAGACTTGAAGCTTTTATTACAATGTGAAGATGACTTTAACTGATCCCCTGCAGCCATGTCTGCTTTTTAATATGTGATTAGCACTGATGACCCTTCATTTAAAAAGTCATTAAAGCTGATTAAAATTAAACACTACAGCCTGCCTGTGTTCATATTATTACCCTCTATACACAACACTCACACACTGTTAGAGACTCGCTGGGGTCTTAGCTTTCCCTGCTGCAGCCTGAGGTGTAATACAGCAACTGAGGTTATTCCTGGTTATTGCATATAATCAATAGGACCAGTAGCGTTAAATATACATATTAGACATGTTATCTTTATTACTGACTGTATCTGACCTCTAACTCTAATTACTTTAACTATAATTTGTCATTTTTAAATCTACTACTCTAAAAAAAAAACTAGACTGGACCCAGAAGTGCAGCAGACTTTCAAGTGGACTGCTACCACAAGGTTTATCGTCCATCTATCAGCTTTAATTAATGAATCCATGTAGTCGAAATACCAGAAACACATGAAAATATACAGCGAATACCTGGTGAAGCTTCATTCTCTGTCAGAGACTCACTGTATCACAGCCACGTTATATAACTGAGCATTGTTTGTCACACACCAGCTCATCAGGCACCTCCTGCCGTAAATCACAGTTACAAAGGCAGCCACACATGTGAGTCATATTAATTAGAATATATTTCAGCAGCATGTGTGAAATTCATAAACGTGCGAAGAGGCCTTTATAGTCACAGCATGAAGAACTGGTGCATAAGTTAAAAAAGAAACCTACAAAGTTATGTAATTGTGGAAAGCGGGAAAAAGACTGGCAGGATTCAGTCTTTGGCCCGCAGTAGAACATTCGGTTCCATGCGGAGCGGAAATCAGCAGAAATGCAGAGGAAGACAGAAAGCATGAAAGAGGATAATGTATAATACCTGCCACTCCTGCCAGATTAATAGCTAAATCTTTTCACACATGGAAATGGTATTATGCTCACTGGAGGCTGGTGTGAATTCTACCTGGAGAAGGTGAGCAAGAAGGGGGAGAAAAAAGGGCTTAAACATCTTTAAGAGATGACATTTACTCAGTTTTAGCTCCTAAAGCTTACCTGATGAGCTCGCCTCATCATCAGCGACAGAATTTAGCTTCTTCCCATTTCCTGTTCTTGTAATTGATCATGGAAAAAAAGACAAATTGACACCCGGAAATCCGAGAATCAGTGTGTCTTTCCGTTTGCAGACACTTTTCTGTAACAGTTACAGAGGAAATATTAATAACACACAGTGTTAATTTGACTTAGCTGTAAACTTACTGCATAACTTAATGCCAAATTAGATTTTTTTATCCGTTTAATTCATTGTAAATGCAATGATGATTTATTTACAAAAAAATTTTTAAACCACAGCTACAAGCTTCTCTATGGTTTTGAACCCATCACGGTTTCAGTTTCACTGCACTCACTTCATTGTGAGATGGTGATTATGTTTCCACGCATACAAAAAAAATCCCACACTATAATGCTGTTTGCAATTCATTTTTTTGTGTGCTGTAGGTCACATGCAATGGTGGGCATAACAGTGGGCTTTTATACATTCATACAACACCTTATATGTGTTTCAGTGACATACAGAGTGCCATTTAAAAAATAATAATAATTAGCAGAAGAGAAGAGCAAAATGTTTCTCACTGAGGTCACCAAACTATTATATGCCAACCAGCCTATTGCCTATTTAATTGCCTACCAATGTCCTACATGCTAGTGAATTAGTTGACTTCTTAGGGAAGTCATATAGTTAACAGTTCCCTGTGTATGGAAGTGTATACTACTCATGATCATAAAACGATTGTAATCTTAACCAGGGGTTGGAAGTGATTCATCATAAATCTATCACAACCTTCTGTGGTTGGTGCTCCACCACATGCAGCGTGTCTGGCCCTCTGACAGCCTGTTTGATATACGCACGAGCACGAGCGAACAGCTCAAGAGAACATTAATAAAGTTTAACTTAAGACCACTTGCAGGGCAAGACTGAGTCAAGACCAAGACCAGACACTGTGTAGACTACTAGATAGCTAACAAGTATGCCAGGCTTAAGCCCGGTCTCGAGACCAAGACCGATCTCACGTATTGTGCATGATACTGGTGAAGTCTGAATTTTGAATTTCTTGCGAAACAAGTGAGAGACGGAGAGAGAATAGAGAACTGGGAGAGTAAAAGTGTAACGGGGACAGTGTGACACAAAGGAGAACGAGAAGCGAAGAGAATGAGGGACAACAGACAAAGCGTGGGAACAAACTAGTGAGTAAGTACAGTAATCGGGTCTCCAGACTAAAGTGTTGATTTTTTTTTTTTTGAAGGGAAGTTGAGAGACTTTGTACCCACCTGCTTTTCCGCTGTTGCCCACTTGCTTCCGCTGCCACAGACACACACAAACCTCTTTACCAACTATTTCAACCCCCCCCTGCATCAGGGGCACAGATGAAGACAGCATGAAGTGTTAGTGGGACAGAATAACACTTTCTTTTGCGTGCTAGATGTGCTTGTGTGTTGCGGGTAAAAGGATGCCAGTAAAACACAATTCACACACACAAATAAAATCAGTGTTTACAACAACTTCATAAAACATCCGGTAACTGGAAATGGACACAGGAAGTGATGTAATTGGATCAGCTGAATGAACCAAACAAAGGAAAATAAAGGTCTCTGAACAGTGAAATCCGCCGTGGCTGAGTTTGCAAAGAACAGAACCACCTACGGAAAATCCAACGTGACAAACATAGAATCCAAAGAAAGAACAAAAGTGCCGCCTGCGCTGTTTGTTTTGGCGAGCGAGGCCTCGCAGGAACACAACAGCGCCGACCAATTAGCACAGATTTGCATATTGAATGCTGAAATTGAAAAGCACCACTACAGGTGGACGACGGCTCGTCTGCAGAGGTGGCGCTGAAATGACGGAAATCTCCAGAAAACACGGCTTTGACGCTGAAATGAAATATTTGTTTGCATTCATGTTCCACATTTACAAAAATGTCGTCATGAGAAATCATCACAGCACAACTCAACACAAAACAACAAGGGGGGGAAAAGTTAAGGACAAGACCGCGTGTGCTTTGGCCCTTAAGCTGAAAGGCAGTTCCACTTCCTCTCGTCCTCTTCCTCTTCTATTCTTCCACCACCACCTCCACACATCCAGCCCTCCACTCTTCTTCCTGCAGTCCTTCTTCTCATGGCTGACTCAAATAACCAGCTGACTGGGGATTTCCTGGACAGGTCATGCTATTGAAACCGCAGTCGGTCCAATGTCTTCCTGCTGTTCTGCTTTGTCTTGTTCAATTCTGTTTTTCTGTTCTCTTTCTCACGTACATAAAGAGTTAGCCAGCACGGTTTGAAATCAAAATAAAAAGGGGATTCTTTTTTGTTTTGTTTTTTAAATCCTAATTTCACTGACTCTGGATTCTGATCACACAGCAGCAACGTGTCTCATATTTTGACAAGGCAGATATGCTTCCTCATTCTGTGTGGTTAGTTTGTTAGTGAGAGAATAATTAACCTGGTAACGAATGTTATGCACATACTTGTTATATTAGTTTGATATTTATCAAGTGTCAGAAAACATCTAAGAAAAGTGACACTAAACTCTGTTTAAGTGTTAATTAATGTTGTTGTTCTTTAACGCAGCTTGCCAATCAATAGATCAACATCTATTCTTGACAATGTGATCCACATTTGTCTTTTAATCTGGTCGCTCAGTGGAAAAAACAACTCCTCACTCTCTGTCTTTTGAACAGGAATTTCTCTCGGTGTTAAAATCTTGCAGGTGAAGTGAGAAAAAACAGAGTTGTATTTTGGGCTTTTGTTCCACCCACAGTGTGTCAGTGTGATTTTTTTTTTCTCTCATCCTGAGCGTGTCCCTCCAGTGTTGGAATGAAAAGCAAGTTCCCCTGTGCTGTCCTTGATTTCCAGCTTTACTCCAGGGCACTTTTTGCAACGGTGGATTGAACTCGGCGAGGGACGTACATGATCTGTCCATCTTCAGCCAGGCTCGCATCCCAAAGCAAAGATATATCCTCTGTCCTTTATTTATCTGTCTTGGTGTGGTTTGTGACTGTTGCAGATGCAAACCCTTGACATCAAGCCCTCATTGTCTGCGTTACAGTTTTATTTCTGGATCTATTTCTTCACCTCCCATCTTGTCTTGACCTTTTTGGTTTTTATTCTTTTACCGGTGATCAAACAGCTCACTTTTCACTCCAAAGGGTGTGAAACTAAAGCCGGTGATAAAAATATAACGACAAACCACACAGACACACGCACACACACATTGAATCCACAGAAGCCACACCAACTGTGTGAGACAAATATATACACAGGAAGTGCCTCCCACTCTCTTGCACTCATTTGCTGCCTCTCTCTCTCTCTCTCTCTCTCTGAGCGTTACTCATGGTAGTGTGTTGCTGAGCAGCAGCCAGTCGCGTTTTTCCCCTCGCCGAGCTCACTCACTCTCTCATCCTCTGCTCTCACCGACTCTGATTCAGCTCTCCGGTTCAGCAGACAGAAGAAACCTCTCCTCTCTTGCTCTTCTTCTTCTCTTCCCATCTGTTATTTCATTTATTTCATTATTATTTTTTATATATATATATATTTCTTTCTCTCTCTCTCTGTCCCCCAGCCCCCGGTGCCTGGGGCATTAGTGGGGGGTCCCAGTTGTGTGTGTGTGTGTGTGAGAGAGAGTGAGTGTGTGTTGGGAGGTTTCAGCATGGAAGCAGTGGCACTTTATACGTTTCGTGCCACAGAGGGTGATGAACTCAGTTTCAACAAGGGAGACATGCTCAAGGTAAGATCCATCTATCTATGTATACACAGACATACTGTACAGCACATGTCTCACACACACTACTACTGCAGACACACACACACACACACACACACACACACACACACACATACTTCTAAACCAGAACACAGTAGTGGACCAACAGATTAATCACCTCTCTCTCTCTCTCTCTCTCTCTCTGCCTCCACTGTGATAATTACGACAATTATAACTTTAACGTCTACGTCTCTTGACACTGTATCCAGGTGCTGCTGGTGCTGACTAGAGACAGAGCAGTTATGATAAAGCAGCTTGAGCTTGTATTGAATGTGATTGGCAAAGTGATTGACAGATGAAAACATGGTTATTTCAACTAAAAAACAAAGTTTAGAAAGTGTGTGTGTGGTTTGGATACAATAGCAAACATGAGGTTATCTTAAAGGAATTATTTGACTGTTTTTCTGATGATAAAATTGATTCTCGTCACTCCCGTGTCAGTATACATATATAAATATGTATCTAGCTTAGCTTAGCATAAAGCCCGGAAATAACTTGGCTCAATCCACTGCTAACAAACTTAATTAATAGCATATATAAAGCTCAGTGATTGGCAGATTTGTTTCGTTTTATCCAAATATTGTGTGACAAAGTGTTAAAATATGATTTGGTGTGGTATGCTGTGTGGCCGGGACTTGTAACTTCCTGAACAAGAAATAGTTGAGCACGTAAACTCATACAACTTGACATATTTACACTTAAGATGAGCTGTTTCCTAGTGCCTTTAAGATAAAACAGGCCAACTGTCTTTTGACTTTAAATTTAAATTTAGCCAATTAATTAATATTTTCATTTAACTCTCTTTTTTTGCTCCAAACGACTAACTGCTCCTTTAAACAAGTCTAATTTTTTGCTCTATTTTTTCCTAATCGAACATTTTCTGAAAGCTACAGCTGTTGTATTTTTCTGACGGGTAACAAACCAAGCGCAGTCCTGAGATAGTTCCTGCACAGCTGGAAATTATTGTAGTAGAAAATTGTCCCTGTAAGTCATCGACAGTAAAGCTCAGATTTAAAGAGCAAGAGCTTCTCTCGCTAGACTTACGCTGTGGCACCAGCTGGTAGGAGACATGACAAGATCAATTTCTTTACTGGTATAAGCCTCAGTAGACCAGAGTGCAATTCTGCTGTGGGACAAGTTTTGTTTCAGCCGCAGCTCTAACTTTTCCTCGATTGGGACCACCCCACCCCTAGACATCCTTCCTCTTATTATAATATTGCTAAGACCACTTGTGCAGACAATATATTACTAGCTGTTCTCAGAGACATTCTGGAAAATGTTGGAAATCACTTGAGGTAAAAAAAATGGATGAGGAGGGCTCATCTTAAAATAACCCACGGTACGTATTTGATCATGTCTAACAGGATAATAATGCCTGAGGGTGGAATTTACCTTTAATTGTATGCAGTGGGCTGGTATATTATTCACCGCAGTCAGACACTTGAACAAAGCAACTTCTCATTTCCTTGGAAGTGACGCAACCACGATGAGAGGGCATCGTGGTTGTGTCACTTCTCTCTGTCCCCTGCGGTATTTGTGTGCAGATATCGTTCTTTATGAATCTTTAGCGTGATAAGTTGTTGGCTTTGGTCAGCGAACTGTACTCATGTTGATGGCTGGGTCAACAGTATCAAAGTGAACTCATGCTTTATGGCCACGTTCGAGCTTATGTGCCACTTTTTCTTGCTTTCCACTGGGATGAACTGCTCCCGGGTCAGACTTGGGTCAAACAGTACTTTTAAATAATTCTCCACATTTGTTCTTCCCTGTTTGCAGCGCCAGATGGCCCGAGCATTACAATGCCATAACAACTCATTTAACCGCATGCAAAAAGAAAAAGAAAAAAATCTACTTAGTAGCGCTCATTTATTGTTCTTTTCAAAACACCAGTTTGTAGCTGAAAAGCTTTCTTCAGGTTCCAGAGCAGCTCATTTTTCACACCTTGTCGGATAAAAGCAGGAAGATTTTTTTTTTAGAAAGGATCAATCAGGCTGAGCAGAGTGTAAAAAAAAAAAGAAAAGAAATATCCTCACAGTTAAATAAAAAAGTAGCTGCTCTGACATTCTGTTTAAAGCTAGAAAACAGTGCGGCCAAGTCAAACACAAGGGACTTTAAAAGTAGAGCACGAAAACACACTTTTCTTTTGTTCTCCAACCCCAACACATGAACGTGGGATTTAAATTGGATCTGGCTCGTGTGACAGACTCCTTTGTCACCGGCAGGCAGCTAAAATCAGGTAGTACGCTCAATAGTAATGTATTATACATTTATAATCTTTTATTCCTGAAAAGTGCTACTTTTTTCATTTGTTCACATCCTGGTTTGACAACAAAAAAAGATTCAAGCCCAGAAGCAGGCTGTCCTTCCCTGCGCCTGACTGCAGCATCTGTGCGCAGGGTATCATCTGACCTGTTTCAGCCTCATTAAAAAGCTTTGTTTAGAGATTTACAGTCTGGTGCAGATGTTCATGTTGGAGTTTTTGTATTTTTCCTCGATGCGTTTTGGCTTCGTGTTATGCCATTTCAGGGGTTAATCATGTAATTGTTAAACCCATTGGAATTGTCTGGAAGGAGCTGAATGAGTCACAGCTCAATGAGCGGGGCTTTGTCACGAATAAACATCCTAATTATACATTTCCTAAATACACATGAAGAGGAAAGAAATAAATGATTAATGGATTCCACTGAGCTTAGACTAACAGACTGTTCTTTCCCAAGAAGCAATATGAACAAAACAGGGATGACTTGGGACTTCCCAAAGTGAATCCATTATTGGACATGGTTAAAGTAACTAATAAACTGAAAGTGGGGACCGATGCGGCGTCACATGTGCGGGAAATAAATTAGAAATGCTGATTTTATCGCATATTAAAGAGCTGAAGATTTTATTTGAGTGAAGAAGCAAAATCTAAAAAGGATTTGGTGTCATGACAGGTGGGAAAATGAGATTTTCAGGACGGCTTCGGTTTCAATTTTGGTCAGAAAAGTTACATCTGTGAGTCACTGAGTGATGAATTAACTGAGGCTGTGGCACAGTGAGCTGAATAAATGATTACAGGCGAGAGAAAATATCCAACTGGGCAGTCCAACATGTTTTATTAAACTGCCTAAAATGTAACAAAGGGGTTGTTTAAGGGTTGTTTTCTTCCTCGATAATAAAATGCTGTTTGAGCATGACATTGAAACCACCAACTGATTTAAAGGGCAGTCCTTCAGTTCTGTGACTGAACTATAATTGGTGCTATGAACAGTAAATCATACCGTAGCCCGCGACGCATTTTAAAACGCTCACACAAATGCACAGCGCAACCATTAAAATAGATGGTGCGTGAAATGAAGTTCCTAAAAGCACAGAGGGGACGGGACAACTTTTTTGGCAGATGGGCAACATTGCCAAAGGAGTGTTCCCAATATCGATTCATTAAAGGGCGACTTGTTGTATATATTTTAACTATATGTCACATGTTTCATTTGAATTTAACCAAGAGGACCTCACAGCTTTTTTTTAAATTAAGGACCCCTTAGATGATAAAGAGACAAAGTAAGGACTAAAGTTCTCACAGTACCCGAATATTTAATTTTGATACATTACTAATATAAAAACAGAAAACTTCACTGAACACATAATGTTAATAATCGCTTCATCTGTGCAGCCTTGGGTTGAAAATATGATCGTAGATCTGTTTTCCTTTTTAGATACAGTGACAGTACTTGACTATGATAGTATTATATTGTTTTATAACATTGAAAAAGTATCAAACTATCAGAACTGTTGATGACCTTTGTAGTGACCCCCTCCTACATTGTGCTGCATATTAAACCAGGGCTAAAATAACGTATCGACTTCCGTCTCCAGACTTGAGGCGATTCTCTGAATATTATCTGGTCTTCTCTCGTTTGTGCTCACCTGTCAGTCGCAGTTGTATGTCTAGGTGTGTTAGCCTCGCCTTGCGGACTTTCACCAGTGAGGTGGAGGCCATATATCTTTCTGAAGAAGTTACCAAACAATCCACGTCCATATACTTCAGATAATAAGTATGGGATGGATGCTCGGTGATTTAGAATAGCGCTGTCATGATTGCATTAGCATTCATGGGAAACATGTCAACAAATTTCAATTTAAAGTTTCAAACAATGATCAAACAATAATTTGGCACCACCTCTGCTGTAAGTCTGAGGATGCCCACGGGTTCACAGACTCCCGGGGTTTAACTGATCTGAACACAGCAGCACTGCAATAAAAATATCTCTCTCTGTAGGTAGAGAGAAAGAAAATAAGGGCTTTATATAATATGTCACTGCAAAATAAGCAGAGCAAACAAAAACAGCAGCGTGAACCATCAAAATGACAAGGAACGGGATAGCTGGAGCAGAGTGCTGAATGAAAAATGGAGAGACGAGACCAATAAAACAAGAAGAATAAACATTAAAGCAGTTAGGATGGAGCCTATCAGGTGACAGTGTGTCTTTCACACTTAAGGACTGTCTGCCGTTATCACCCCAGAGTTTGCAAACTGTCTATCAGAAGAAAAAAATTGTTTAATATCAGCAGTCCCGCCTTTCGGCTCCTCTGCTGTGGCTGACAAAATGAAAAGTTTCAGGGTCAGATGAGTTTGCACGGCCCTCGTGTGTAATCATGAAGGGCTTTATGTGGCATTTTCAACTCACCAATAATGCTCTGGAAGTTGTGTGAGTCGAAGATCACGCAAAGATGAATGCACTGTACCGGATAATAGAAGAAGAGAGGTCTGGCGAAGGAGATTGATATACAGCGAGCCGGAGAAATGAAAGCGGCCTTTCACCTCATAGTAATAGCCTGCATCAACATCATTATGGGCTATATTTCATCTGTGTGTCTGTGTGTGTGTGTGTGTGTGTGTGTGTGTGTGTGTGCTCCTAGATCACTAACATGGAGGACGACCCTAACTGGTACACAGCTGAGCTCCACAACAGAAAAGGTTTTGTGCCAAAAAACTACATCAACCTGCGGCCTCATGCGTAAGTACACACCACACACACACACATCTTCAACTCACACATCCAGCTCTGGTGTATCTAAACAGCTCATCAGTGAGTGTTTTGCAGCTCAGGGGCGTTTTCTGCTCTGCTTTGGACATCTGCACTCCGGCATAAGGCGGCTTACCCAAAGGGATACTCTAGCTCTAGCTGCCTTACGTAATCACGTATGATCCAACCGTGTGTGTGTGTGTGTGTGTGTGTGTGTGTGTGTGTGTACGATGAAGCTGCTCCTGCATCTCCATCAGATGGTTCATACACCAGCTGGATATGACTTTTTTTTTTGGTCGTGACAAAACCCTAAACTGACAACACAGCCATTAAAACGTCTCTGTGCTCATTAATGGTCCAGTTGGAGCTGCCAAGTTAAGATTGCGCGCACAGTGGGGAGATGTGATGCATAATGCGGCCTCCATATCGGATACATCTCTCCCTCTCTCTCTCCTCACTTGAGTCATCACACTGACAGAGGACAGGTTCATGGGAGCAGAATGCCATTTATGCAAACCTTGCATCCAAACAAACTCTATTAAGCAAGACTTAATGAGCAAAAAAAAGAAAAATGGATCTGAAAATACAGCGTTTTGGGATTTGTTTTGTGCGTGCAGCGTGTTTAAAAATAACTACACAAATGAGCTAATTTTAATCCACCCCGAACATCAACTTCACTTTTATGTCTCAGTCAGCATTGATCTGCTGCATGCTGTGATGCTGCTTTTCTTTTAAATCCTCCTCAGTTCTCTAAAAATACAAACTTCAGAACTTATTAAGATGCCCAAACTGAATTCTCGTATGCAAAGATAGATGACACCGGTGATCTCTTTCTTTCTGTCTTGTTCACTTCTGCTTTTCTTTCTTCCTTCCCCTTCAGCTGGTTTGCCGGTCGCATATCTCGCGGCGTGGCGGAAAGTCGACTCAGACACAGGGAGTGTGGCGCTTTTCTGGTCAGAGAGAGCGAGAGCGCCCCTGGAGAGTTCTCCATGTCTGTCAGGTAGGAGATGGTTTCAAAAAGAGCCATGTTTTCTCATCCATACGTCTAAGACCCCTGTGATCTATGTACATGTGTATCCTCTTATTACTGCAACATCCCTGTTTCTCCACAGGGATCATTAAACTTTCATTCCACCCCTTCTAATGTAATCTAATTTATGCACACAATCCCTGCACATTTTGTTCGTTCATTAATAAAATGTTTGAGCGTGTGCGTGCAGTGTTTATGTTGGTGGCAGGGGATCAGAGGAGCGGGCAGAGTGGAGGAGGGTAAATAGGATAAGGTGTGGGACGGGAGGGAAAGGGAGGGATCTGAAACCCCTCCGGCCTGATGTGAGCTAATCCTGTCTGGCACACGGCGGCATTTGGAGCCGCTGATGGGGCCAGATCAGTTGTTTTGTCTGGGAGGACGGGTGGGGGGGGATGATGGTCAGGGATGCAGCTGAGACTTGGTGTTGTGCTCCTGGGGGCCTCTGTGGATATTGGAGGTGAGGAGTCAGGATGTGTAAGGGTGGGGAAGGGGGTGTCTGAAGTTTGGCTTGGAGGTAAGAGTTGGCTCTTCTCTGGACTCCTGGGGGCTGAATTGGCTCGAGTCAAACGGTTTTGTGGGTTTGTTTTGTAGGCTGTGATAATGTCTGGGCATAATCTCTCTCCCAGTGGATTTAGGACAAGACTTTGGAAGCATTAACACAGGAAAGGAAAGGAAAAATAAGTTGTCTGCATGAAGGGGGATTCAGTTAGATTGAAGGAGGAGAAGGGTGGTGCGTTCAAATCAGGGAACAGAAAGGATGTTGGTGGTACTAGTTTTTTATCTTTTTTGGCTGTTGTTGTTGGATGGTGTAGCAGCTTGAAAATCGGGTCAGGTGTTAGTGTGTGTGCGGTCCTTGCAGTGTTGACAGCTCCCCTGTCAGAGGAGACTTCCTCACGGCAGTAACTGAGAACTCTGGTCCTGGATCAGCTCGGGGTCACCTTTGACGTCAGTCCACTTTCACCGTCATGAGTAGAGCCATAAAGGAAGTTTGTGTTACCGCAAAGTATTTCATGGTGTTGTGTTGGTAAATGATTCGAGTACTGCACAATCATTTGTCATTAAAAGTCAGCCCCATTATCTGTTAACATGTTTTAATTCGCTCTGATGTTGCATTCTTCATTTCAAGCAATAAAATAAAATAACAAAAAAATTAATTAACCACCAAAAAGCAGTTACTGTGTTCTCGGGCAGAGAGGCATTGTTTATAGTTCAAATTACGAAAGCTGGGGACAGGGTTTTAGAAATACTGAAGTCATGACTGCCACCTTCCCACAACATGGTGCCAATTAAATTCACAGATAATCAGACAATAAACAGGTTTTTAAATTGTTTATTTTGCCTAAGAAGTAGGATAAATGAACACTTGAAGATCCGTATATTTCATTAGATGGTGATTCAATGAACTTCTTTTATTTATGTATTTGGTGTCAGTGTGTCTAAGATATAAAATATCACCAATAATACCAAACACATGACCTCACATGACTTGGACCTTTAAGTTGGTCAGCCTTTTATTGTCCACACAGAGGACAGATGGGTTTTTGCTGAAGTAGTTTTTGTTCAGGATACTTTTTTTTGAAAGGTGGTTATGAATGAATATGTGCCTTTAGACTAGATTTAGACTATAGAAACTGTCCCTGTGGATTGTTTAGTAGCTTATTTTTGGAAAGTAGAGCTAAGTGACGCCAACATAAACTTTTACACCGAGATATGAGGAGTCCATTTTGCTTACTTCGCTCTTCGACTCAGCAGAAGATTCACCCCCAGAGGATATGTTTTTCTGGGTCGCCCACAATGCTATGATATAGATTTATTAAAAAATACATAGTTAAAATAAAGTGTAAGGCAGCAGGTTCCTAGTTCTCTTTTGGCTTTGTTGTTGCCGGCCACTATCTCTCGGTGATAGTGATAGTGGCAGGGAAGAAGAAGGAAGTGAGACTTTACATCTAACCACCTACGCGTACGACTCAAAGCTGAACCGCACAACTGCAGCGACTGCGCGCCGACTCTGAGTCATCAAAAGACACTTTAAGAAATCAGAATCGGGGGCAAACATCGAGGGACACACCAGAAAATTACAATATTCTATGTTAACTCACCTTTAATTCTTTTATTTGTACAGCTCTTGTGGTTTTGTTCAACCAGGCCTTGAGTTTGCTACCCAAAATATATACACTGTATATTTATTTCAGTCAAAGTGTGTGAGCAGACGTCACTGTCGCTTCAATCGCTGGATGTCTCGCCTTGTGACAGAGCTCAAGGATGTTTCACCACAGCTCAGCGGTGCTGCTTTTCACACATTATTCTTCTTAATCCTGTAGTGGTCAGCACGTGTTATATTCGCAGAAACACACCCACACACACACACACAGACTGACACACTTTTCTCTGTGTTTGTGTCAGGTGTAAGTCACGTAGAACAAAAGAAATTTACTTTGCTTTCACGGCCTGATTTGGTTTGTCTGTCGTCTGTCAACAACTTTGTGTGTTCAGTTCAGTGTATTCACATGCATTCAGTGTTCAATCGAGGTCTTCCCCTCGGATTAATATTGTTAAAAAATGAGTACCTCTTGCCCTTTCCTATCACAGCTGTGATATAAAAACAGATATGCTGACATATTTTCTTGGCCTTATGTCCTCTTTAAATCAACATTTTCAGCCAAAGTAAAACTCCTCCTGACCCAGAAGGGCTCTTGAATGTAGAAGGACTCATCGAAATGCCAATCTCCTACTGCGAAAAGGGAAAACACAGCTCTGCTGCGTGCATCGTGAACAACAATCTGCACTTTTGAAGGTGCATAATGTTGCCTGGTGACACACTGGCTGATATGGATAGCACATGCCAACTGAAACAGACTCAAACATTTGTCGTTGTGGCATTTCAGTGTGGATACAACCTTTTTTTTTTACATAGCCTCAGGTATCACTGACTCATACTTCCACAGGCTGATGGCTCCTGCAGCCAAGTGCTGAATCAAGCTCTTCATTCAGCTTCCTTGTCATCGGGCATTGTTAGTCTTTAAAGAGGAACCATAAAGAGGACCGACCCTTTGGGCTATGCTTATTTTAAAGCTGCATAATCATCTTTGAACTTACAGTGACACAGTGCGAGTTCTTGTCATCATTCAGGGGGACAAAGTCACGGCAAATGTCCCTCAAATAA
This sequence comes from Larimichthys crocea, assembly GCF_000972845.2. Classification (NCBI taxonomy): domain Eukaryota; kingdom Metazoa; phylum Chordata; class Actinopteri; family Sciaenidae; genus Larimichthys; species Larimichthys crocea. The sequence continues at coordinate 998,139 of NC_040022.1, forward strand.
AAGTACTTTAGTTGAGTTTAGCTGGACAAATGAAAGCTTGTGGAGAAAATGTTTAATAATAATAATAATAATGTTAAAAACGGAGTGATGAGTGAGTGAGTCAGTCAAGTTATGCAACACCATGTTGGTATAAATGCTGCGATTACTTCTCCAGCTGGAAAATCGACTTTAAAGGTCCAGTGTGCAAGATTTATATAATAAATAAATAAATAAATGCACAAAATATTGATAAATATGTTTAATAAGTGTATAATCACTTGAAAAAAGAAGGGACAAACTTGGCTCTAGATAGGACCTCTCGCAAGTTTCGCTGTCACTGCAAGTTCTCCATCCATTTTCTGTAACCTTATCCCTGTCAGGGTCTTAGGGGGTGCCTGGAGCCTATCCCAGCTAGCACTGGGCGAGAGGCAGGGTACACCAGTCAGTCTCCAGTTCATCACAGCGAGGGGTATTCAGTTAGTCGCAACCTCACTGCCAAATGCAACTAATTCCTACTGGACCTTTAATTTATGTTCTTGCTTTAATCTACCTCAAGCCTTATTCTGAGACGAGAGGATTGATTAGCATACAGACTGGAAACATACTCACAAATGTGTGTTATGTTCGTTTGTTACGTTTGGACAGAGCTGAGTTTGGTGCCCAAACTCTGTGCTAAGCTGAAGTAATTAGCTGCTGGCTGTAGCTTCTTAGTTTTTATGATGAATAAATAAACAAAGGCTGCTGGTGGGTATGGAAATGTCGGCAATGATGACATATGTATTCGCCAAACTTTGTAGAAACTCTGTGTATAATTCATTTTATTTTTCATAAGTGCTACTACTTTTGGAAACCCAAAGAAAAACGCTTTAGTCTCTTTTTTTTTTCCGCCGGTCGTCCAGTTTCACACCACAGCTCAATGGCACACTTTAATGCCACAGTGCAGTGACCGTAACACAATTGAGAGAGACTTAAGAGGAGACAGGGACATAAATACAGAGAGAATTTGAGAGAAGAGGGAGAAAATATAAAGAGAGATGAAGAGAGACAGAGGGGAAGAGCGAGCAGCGACTGCAGATAAAGCAGACAACAGAAGGAAAAGCTTATGGCGGGTGGAGGGGGGCGCGATTTAACTTTTTATTTCTCTACTTTCTCATATAGACAGTGCGGCTGAAATAAGACCAGCCCAGTCCACTGGGAGATAAAACATCCAGAAGGTCTCCTCCTTTCTTTTCTCCATCTCTTTTTATTCAATTTTTCTTGACTTCATCCTCCAACTCTTTCTTCTCTTCTCTGGATCGATAGTAATAATACGAAAAGTTTTGACCCCTCGACATAAAAGCAATCTTATTAACATGACTTATTTGCTTTGAGAGTTGAGTTAATTTATAAATATGAAACATGTCTGTTAATTATGAAGCTGGCGGCAGGTTGGTTTAACTTAGCATGTAGTGACCTTTTGAATGGTTTAGACAGGCTACTTGTTTCACTCCAGTATTTGTGCTAAGTTAAGCAAAGTAGCAGCTGGCTTTAGCTTTACCGTGCAGACATGAGTGGTATCAACCTTCTTGACTAACTCTGCCAGAAAACATTTGACAGGCACATTTCACAAAATGTCAAACGATTTCTTAGCTTTATGAGAATAGCAGTCTAAAAAAAGTGCGTGAACAATCGCTATAGACTTGTTTAACTAGTCTGAACTAAGCAGGGTAGTAAATCTCAGCTTTGTAAACTTCAAAAAGTTATTAAAAATGTTCATAGGGGGCGGTTCGTAGTGTAGTTCGAATCCTGCATCGGACGGCTATTTATTGCGTGTCACTCCCTTCTCTCTCTGCTTCCTGTCTATCTTCAGCTGTACTATCATAAAAGGCCAAAAAAAATAATCGTAAAAAAAAGAAAATGTTCATAGGGCACGTTCTTCGTCATTTCAATTGTTTTTCAGTGTAGCTGAAGGGTTAGTTAGTCTAATGTGACTTCACTAGAAAACCTGTGACTATGTCTGTAAAGGTTTAAATACATGGATTCAATGCGTTCCCTCGTAACTTTCCTCTAAAATATATATAGATATATATATATATATATATATATATATATATATATATATAATATTGCAGTTAAACGTTTGCTGACACAGATTCTGCTTCGTGAAAAATAATCAACCATCAACCAATGAGAGCAGCTCTAGTCTGATTAGTTTGTCGCTTCACGAGTTATACAGGGTAGACCAAAAATAATAATAATTTCTACATATAATCTGTGTTTTTTTTTAAGATAGATGGTTGTTTTTCTTCATGATGAGAACTGACTAGAAAAGATAAACTCTCCCTCTCTCGGGCTCCTATCATTTCTGTCTGAGAGGGCTGATTGAACCATCAACACACTTTCGACTAAATTGCCTCTCCACCAAACATCTTTTATCATTCTGCCCCTCATTCGCTCCATCTCAGCTCCCACAGAGCACCAACACACACACACACACACACCTTCCTCTCCGCTCATCCATCTATCGGAACAGGTGATGGTGCCGCTTTATTGACGCTGCAGGAGGAAGTGAACTTTCTCACTTCCATGCTTGGTCGACACACAAATAAAAAATCACATGCTCACGGCCACTACGCTGTGCGACACATGTAAGCAACTAATGTGACCGCTGCTGATGTGCGGCAAGCACATGGGCCGCATGGGCCTGACACACACTCTGGTAGCTCCGTGACACCGACCATCACTTACTTATCGTGTTAAACTGACAGCTGGAGGTGTCAGTGTGACTGTGAACCGCAGATTAGAGGGAGGGGTAGGATGAGAGATGGAGAAAACACAGAAGTGAGAAGAGATTGATGGAGAAAGTGGAGGGAAAGATGGATGGCGTCTTAAATCGTGCTGATGCAGAGTAAAAAATGTTTAAGTTTCTCATCTGAAGTGATCTCTCTCTGCATCTACTTCTCTCTCACACTCTTTCTCATTCTCTCCTAATCTCTCTCTCTCTCATTTCCTTTGACTCCGGAAAAAGAAAATAATCTCTCTCTCTCTCTTTCTCGCTGTGGGCCTTAATTACACTGGATCAAGGAGATGAGAGGGCACAGTGTATGTGAGACAGATGCTGTCTGTGTTATGCGCACTGGTTCTCTCGTGTCTCTGGGTAATAATTAATAAAAACGTCTCGATGGAATCAACGAACACTGGTATAACTACAACACGACTTCTGCTTTCTCTCCTCCTCCTCCTCTTCTTCCTTCCTCTTTGAAGCATTCACCACCAAGTGATCACTGATACTGAACTAATGATTACAAGGATGTAAACGACTCCCAATGTGAGCTAAAGTCACATTTTAAATGGTTCACATGAGCTTATTATACATGTAGCAGGCAACGTTTTAATCATAATTGTTGTTTGCTGTAATGTTCCCACAGTTGGTCTCAAAGGGCACCAGTTTTGTTTGTGTTTTACCCCACCCGTGGTACAGAGGTGGAGTAGTGTTTTGCACCGGAGGGCAAATCGTGTGTGAAGATGTGATGTTGCTGTGTGTCATAAATATTTGAAACGATTCTGGTCTGTATGGAGGCGCTGCGAGGGAATTTTTAGATTTATGTTTTCTCAATGTGGCACAGCTGGAGGTGTCACAACGTGTAATATATTCAAGATTGATTTTTATCAAACAATGTTTAACAGATACAAACAACTCACTGTGGTGTCTTTTTTTATTTATTTCATGTCTTGTATAATCAGCTAAAATACCTCTAGTGGTAACTTCTGTAGAGTTTTATCATAATTCCTTCCATATGATAACTGGCTGAGTAACTTTCTAATTTATCATATTGCGGGTGTGTGTGAGAGTTTTCCCATCAGAGTTTGTGTGAGTGGCTGCATGCATCATGTTATCTTCTGCTTCATGTCAATGCAGCAGCTCGATTAAATGGAAATAACCTCTGAAAACTTTTTTGTATCAATACAGTTTTTCATTGTAACATTATCATCATAGATAAATTATGTGTCAGACCGGACTAAAGTACACAGCAGACATGACGCCGAACAGCTGCAGGAAATGTCAAGTGAACGTGGCGAACAGGCACAGCTGAAAAATGATGTCTTGCTTCCCCTCCTTCCTTTTTGTTCAAAGTGTTTGATGTGTTTCATTCTGCATTTCGTGTTTGTGAATCCCCCTAAAGGGAAAGTCCATGCCCTGTCCACATCCTGTCTTTAACCTCCCGCCCTCCAAATTCACCTTTCACAGGATCTGTATTCTCCGAACTTTTCCTTTGTCATTCTTTTTTTTTTTTATATCCGGTGAGCGCACACCGGCCCGGCTCACATTGTTTTTCTCTGTCAAGCAGCTGCACAGCTGGTGGCACTAACACAGTAACAGAGCCCGACCAGTAGGGTGCAGCAGATGGCATCAGACAACTAGGGACAGTGGTGGGGGCTGATAGAGATCACTCACAGTAGGCAAACACAATTGTGTGTGTGTGTTTGTGTGTCAGGGGTGAATCAAGAGAGGCTACGCAGACACAGTATAGCAGATAACAAGGGGAATTGTGATACGGAGTGAAAAGATGGACACAGACAGATAGCTCAGACAGAATGAGTTAATGTTCAAAGGCCAATCCAGAAAAAAGTAGTTTTTTTTAAAAACAACTTTTGGCTCGATTGAATATTTTCAACTTAAAAAAAAAAAAACGCCCGCTCTCTCCTTTTACACTACAGTTTCATCATGTTTGGGAGACTGACTTGAGGTTTGAGAGGAGAGAAATGAGGACAAGCGGGGTGAAATGGAGAAGGCAGAGAGAGAAAAAAAAAAGGGCAGGGTGGAGGTGTAGCTGAATGCCATCCAGTCATCGGGGAGTCAGCCCTGCTTGTTCATGGAGATCAGCATCTGAATAGAGAAAAAGGAATTCTGGCTCAAACAAGCCGATGCTCATTTACTTTCTCCGAGCTTGGTGCGGTGCCAGACTAGATAGAGGAGGGAGTTGTAAACCACAAATGCTATATTGTGTTTATTCTGGAGCAAGAACATACATGCCATTTAGAGGAGGAAGCATCTAAAAAAAAAAAAAAAGATAATGATCCTCAAAAGAATCTTTATTCCAAACAGGGGAAAGGAGATTTTAATAATCATTCACATAAGCTGAAGACACACACCTACTTACTGTGATGTGTTTAGAAATACGTGGGAGCTGTATCGACTTCCGCTGCACATTAGATGCAGTTATATAACAGTACGATCATCGTGAGATGTCCAGATTTCTAAAGATAAGCTGGCAAGTTACTTAGCAACTACCACAGAGCAAGAACTGGGAGCAGGTATGATTGCCAATAAATACTGGCCAAACTCTTAATCACAACAACAAGGCATGCACTCCATGACCGTGGCTATTTTTGTTTGTGCCGCCCGCCTTTATTTATTTATTTATTTATTTAAGCTACACTCAGTTATTTTGGCCTTCTAACAACCGTGTATTAATCAAAATGTGATAGGAAATGTTACTAAATCAGTAGATAAAGCCAAAACCTGTGTTTTAATTTGAAAATATGACTCACCTATAACTACCTTTATTCTCTACTAATTCTATACGTTTAGATGTTGCAGCATTGTTGGTTTCTCTCCGTAAATATAGCAAATCTTTTAGTGTTTTTCTTCGCTACTTGGTTAAAAAAAAGATGCATTATAAGTGGTGACTCCAAGTGAACAGTATGCCAGCCCTGAACAGCTGACAGCTGTGGATTTGAAGGGGGCGGCTTCAAGGACTAAAGGCCAAGACTGTTGGTCTCAGCCAAAAGCTGTTTTGGGTTTATTGTATGCAGAAAGAGGTTGTGATGTGAGAGACACAGTGAGAGAGTCTGACTGCTGGTGACTCCTGAACTATTCACCCCCATATTGTTAAATACATTTTGAGAGGAGATGCCTGATGCAGTGGCAGAAGTGGATAGATAGAAGTAGATATTACCTGGACTCAGTAAACTACATCGTCTCTGGCACGAAGGACCGGTGATTGAGTTTTTATTAAAGCTTTAAAACATTTTCTGTGATTTAGTGATTGGTTGTTGTCGATCATCAATCCATGTCAGATGTTTTTAAACTCTCATTTTTATGATTTCTTTTCACAGTTACGGGGACCATGTCCAGCACTTCAAGGTGCTGCAGGATCGCTGTAGTCAATACTACGTGTGGGACGAGCTCTTCTCCTCCCTGAACGAGCTGGTGGAGTTTTACCATAGCAACAGCATCGCTAAGGAGAGGACCGTCTTTCTGCGGGACCCCGAGCACTTTGCCAGGGTGAGCACGTGACTCATTTTGATAAAATTTTCTCAATTTTTCAGCCACAGTCACAGTCATGTGTAATGTGAGCAAATGGTTTTGAAGTTATCGCTGACAACAGATCGGCTTTTCTGCTCTGTTTTCGTCCAGTTATTTAGAATTATTTATTTCTAAACCATGTAAAACATCTGTTATGTTCCTCTGCCATCAGCCCTTCATCGCTTATGTATTAAGTTTATGATGAGACTTGAAGACACAGTGAAGCAGCACAAAGATCTGTTGTCAAATCCGTGTTTTAACAAACATAACACGCTGCCCGGGTGTTCATATTTCATTTTGCTGTCACTTCAAGGCATAACTATTTATTTATTTATTTATTTTTGGTAATGGAGCTGACAGCTATGGGAACATTCCATATGTTGGTGAAATTTTCTGGAGCTGTGACTGTAGCAGAAGGGTTTTGACGAAGAGGTGCAGCTTGTAATGAAAGATCACAGGACTGCCGTCGGTCTGGAGCAAAACCAAATCAGTCATCTCAGGCACCGAGCCAGAGGGAGTGAACACCGCAGTGCTAAAAAAAACAAACTGATTTCAGAGGCAATTATTCTATACATCAGTCATGATTAAGTCGATACGTTTCATGTTTGGACAGAACATTAGTTTGTTGTTTTTAGTCCGAGTACGAGTTCAGACACCCAATGAACATGGTCGAGGTTTGTACTCCCATCTATATTATTTATAAGATATTCCAGTTTTAAATCTACTTCTTTTGGTGAAATAGGCAGTCGCTTCAAGTGAGAACATACACGTAGATGACACAGCATACACAGTGCACAACTAAAGGCGTATCCCAAATTCTCTTTCATCTCAGTCACATTGTGTTCTTTCCCGTTTAACGAGAGAAAACGTCAATTACGGGTAGTTCCCAGGAGGGTGTCATCGTAGGAGAAGCTGCTGTTCTTGCTATTGTGAAGTGCCAACAGAATCACATTGCATGTTAAGTGTTCCTGGGAGTGGCAGGGGAGCTGTACCCGCAGGCGAACCTGATCTCTGTGTGTGGAGGGATGTGATCCACAGAGATTCTGACACGACAGCATTTGAGCTGTCGGCTGTCATTCATTAGAGAGCTGAACTATCTTGCATGTCACACGTGAAGTGATGTCAGGATAGGAAAAAGACGGCACACGTAAAAAACATATTTCATTCACAATGGAAATTCTGGGAAGAGTTGTTTTCAGCTGGGTTGTGCAGACTCCTGAGGATGAATCATCAAATCTGGTGGGCATACGCTGTACGATTTGAGCCCCTCTCTGAACCATTTTTTGAGTTGCACAACTCAGTTGGACTGAATACAAATTTTGGCCCGACTTTTCACACAGTTAAAGCAGTTCAACGAGTTGATTCCCCAAAGCCTTTTCTCACTGCACCGTCACGAAATGTCAAACATCTGAAGGGGCCACGGTGACACGGCGCTTTCTGTGAAATGATGGAGGCTGGTCGAGCTTTAACGGGATGCCTGCAAACAAACTGCTACCTCTCCACCTCGCTTTCAGGCTATATTTTATTTACAATTGTCAATAGGGCCGGATCAGTCTGCAAGGGCTGATTGGACTATTCTATATTCTATTGTACACATGCAGAGTAAGCACTCAGGTCGTACAGTGCGAGCACATAAATCGCGTAAATCTTTGGATTTACATCACAGACCACGCAGGCGAGTTGGAATTAAAATCCTGCGTAACACCATTAGGGTTGAATATTTGTGGTGATTTGAACGATATAGCTGAGCAACCACTAAATGGATTGCTATGAAATTTGGTATTTACGTCCCCTCTCAGGCTTCATTGTATTAATGTTCTTGCAGACTTGTCAAAACACTGAATAAAATGGTGGAGCTGTGGCAGCTGTAAAGACGTTGGTGGAGTAGCTGACGGCTGAGTAACGCTGCCCCTTTGTTAAAAAGAGGAACATGAAACAGAAAAGAGATAACAGAAGTGTGAAGATGTATGTGTTCGATTCTCTGTGGCCACTTTTAAATGATGGAACATAATTCAGTGCAGTAGAAAGACCAACATGGCACATTTAGCAGCTGCAGACAGACATTAAAACATATAAAGCAGAGGAGAAGCCTATACTGCTTAACATAAGAGTCATTTTCAACATGTTCTCAACGGTTCTAGGCTAATAAACAACTCGTATTCTATATGACATATAGTACTATAGCTGTTTTTATGCTTCCTGCTGTGCTGGAGTCAAATATTAACAGGATGCGACAAGTTATTTAGGTCACATTACTCATTCGGAATAAACAATGTGACCTCTTCACCCTATTGCTCTCATATTTCACTAAGCAAGATACAAAAAAAGAATTGTAATCTCACAATTTAGGAGTTCTTCAGCCTGTTGTTTATATCCCATATTCATTTTGTGCAAGAATAAAGGTTTTTCCGTTTTCCATGAGGGAAAAGGATGAAAAAAAAAGACTTGAAATCCAGTCTAAAAACCTTTTAATTGTAATTTTTATAGCAGATTAGATTTAAAATGAAGAGAAACTAAACAAATGAATAAAGAAACCTAGATGAGAGCACCTTTCAGGTCTCTAACACTTTGCTGCTACTTGTTTTTCTACATAATCCTGCAAATTGGCTCTCTTTGTAGTCATTCTTTCTCCTCTGGTTCATTGTGCTGGAAAATCAAACACTTAGCTCTCAGCTCAGTGCGCTGCATGCACGTAAATAAAAGGTAGTGGAGGGGCAGCTAAGGTGCTGGCATGCACAAATATTGTGCCACTGCTGCTGTGGGGTGTTTTTGAGGTGAGCAGATAGGAAGTGAGAAGTTTAGTGGACAATGAGTCAGTGCCGTTAATAGAACTGAAGTGAGGACGGAAATAACACATGCAAATACATCCTGCCAGAAGGTATTTTTTAAAAAACATTTTCAAGCAGGTGTCTGGCAAGAGAACACACTGTCCCCCACACCCACCCCATTTTATTTGTAATCTGCTGCTTGTCAAATGCCTGCAGTCTATAAAAACTAACTATAAATGAGCTCATAGTAATAATTTAGAATGAATGCACGGAGGATGCGGTTGAAAAAGAATCAAATATATAGCAAAATATCAATATTTTCATGCCTGAATGATCAGCACACGTAGAGGTTGATAGAAATCTGATTGGTTGAGTCCATCTGAATCTTATCTTCTTTTCAAGACGATCCACATTTATTGATCTTACTGATGTGTGAGCTTTACTTCAGATGCAGGGAGTTATTTTGTGTAACGGAGTAAAGTTTGGTGTTAAAGTCAGCGGGATTTGGGGTGTTTCACCAACTTATTTAATACTCATGACTCATTTTTCTCCTCATCTTTATTTATTCCGAGACGGCTTGCTGAGGAGCCGGCAGACTGCTGCAGTACTTCACCTGATGAGGATGATAGGTTTTGGTCCTAAGAATAGCTTTTGCTAAAAATTGAGTTCTTGTTCAGCAACATCCTGCGTCACACCTGAACGGTTTCATGCATGTTCCAAAACGCCGGAGATACCGCGCAGTAAGTTTGAACAAATGCAGCTGGAGCAGGTGCAGGTTGAGAGTTTAGCTTTGGGGTGTTTTGATGGTAGTTAAAATGAAGACAGCCGTCTCATGAGAGAAGCAGGGGGGAAAAAACTCTCTGACCTAAATACTGTCACAATCTAAATCTCTCTAATGTGAGGATTTTATTTTCGAGTATGATACAGTAGTTAATGTAGCTGCATCACCAACATCTGGCCGTCTTCTGCGGTGTCATAACCTCTGCATAATAATAGCATATTCTGCTCAAACTGCTCATTCATAACTATCACTCTGCCGCCATACAAATCATCTTCTCCACTAAAACTGGAAATGGGAATACTCAGACAGATGCCTGCTTTCTTTTCCTGATTTACGAGGCACTTACTGCCGTTATAAAACAGATTTAAGACCATGACAGAATGTTTGTGCTTGTTAATTTCATTGCTATTTTATACTCCGTTTATTCTCTCCACTAGATTTTAGCGTGATGAACCGAGTTACGCCGTTTGCTCTGTATTCTCCATGAACTGACAGTAATCTGTTTTTAAATGGCCCGGTAGTTCCTCTTTAACAAAGGGAGAATGGTATCTCTCACTTAGTTACCTTCCTGACATTCACAAGCCTGCATCCAATCTATTGGCTGCTTCTTAAAGTAATAAAACACAAAGCTGAATAATAGGAGGGAAGCATGTTTTAATGGGCTTGAATGCTTTGCAATTAACTCAAAGCAACATTGCACAGAAAGGCGTCTGTCTTGTCTTTCAGACTTTTACTTAACAAAGCTCTCACCAGATTTACTCTTGTCCGGCCACTCTTTGCTCTCTCTCTACTTTCTTTTCTTGGCTTTCTCCATCAGCATTCCCTTTGGTCTTTTTGCCTCTGTCATTATGTCCATAGAGGCTGACAAGCCTGGCTACCCAGCTCCGGTTCTGGCACAACACCATCAACATTCTTCCATGCCCGGGTGCTGAAAAACCTCCTCGTAAACAAACAGTAACATTTCCCTGGTCTGCTCTGAGCCAGGCTAACAAACTGAGCTAACATCAGCTAACAGCAGCTACAGTTCAGTTTACGGTTTACTTCACTGTCCATCGTGAAAATCTGTAAATCACAGAGTTGATGTGAAGCAGCCGGGAGACATCAGAGGGAAACCATAAAATATGATCCAGTTTCACCAAAATCAGATAGTTGGTGGTGACTTAGTGCCATTAAGTGTTACGTACTTCTTGCGGGAGATCGTACCCAGAGCACAAAGATAACAGACCTACAGCATGCAGAGTTAGAAGACAGAGACACTATTCACTTACAAGCTAGCTGATAAAACACTTTATTATTTCATTTCCCATTCCTATCATATCCTATGTTTTTTTTTCCATCATCCTATGGTGATGTCATCAGGCCCCTAGGCCATAACTAATACTATTACATGAGGAATATGTCTGTTTAAGGTTATTTAGGGCAGGATACAGGACTTTATTGACGTTATTGTGCCTCAGGTCTGAATGACGTGGTCATACAGTTCTGTATTAATATTAATGTCTAATAAGGGATGTGTGTTTACATACATGACGGGCCTAGAAAATGACTGTGTATCCATTATTGGAGCCAGAAGAAGCATAAATACTAGGTCTATTGCTTTGATACAACCTTCTCTTAATTCTCATATTAGCCTCAAGATGTGTGCTTTAAAATAAACCTCAGCAAGACTGCGTATCTTAATATATTACTGAGCTTATTGAGACTTTAATAACTGTCTCACTGAGTTACTCTCTGCTTGTCATATACAGTATCATTCCAACACTGGCTGTGACTTGTCCCATACTGTATGTTGCTCTGTCATAGCCTTGAGATAATATCAACATCACATCATGCACCATATATAAGGGTGGCATGCTAATAGTGCTGTGTTTACCTACATGGTTATGTAGCCTGAGAGAAAATAGTCATTCCACATCACGTCACAGCAGCTTAGTCATACCTTTGTTTAGCCGTGCTTACTCTGCAGCTGTTTTAATGAGAGCCTTAATTGCTTTACTATTGTCTGTTTTAATAGTACAAATAGCAACAAGGAAGCGTCTCGAGTTTTCACTCACTGTCCACCAAATATCTGTCACAAGATATTGCTTTGTAGCTCTGAATCTATATCTTGTGCTACTAATTAAGACACTGGACTCGTTTCAGTTTTCAGTCCTTTCAAAACAGATAGACTAACCTCGTTCCCATCATTTCAGTTTTTCTCTGCCTGGCATTCGCGTCTGTGCTTCTGTCCACGAATAATTCACAAATAACTCAACATTTATGAGAAATATACACAAGGGACCTCTTTACAAACACTTATTTTATGCATTATTGTTCATGCCACCATAACTCCTAGTTCAGTGCATCTTAAAGAAAGCATTTGAATGAATTCACTTGTACTTTTAAAGGTCCAGTGTGTAAAACTTCTATTGGGATCTATTGACTTTAATTAAATATAATATTCACCAGTATGTTTTTATTAGTGTATAATCAATTCATATCAACAGAGGAAGTGAGTCTTTTTCCATGCACTCATGTTGAACCGCCATACTGCTACGCTACACTGACTGTCTCTAGTTTCATGGCCACCATGTTCCTACACAGGGGAGGGGTGTTTAGTTATAATCTGAAACCTCCCCACTAGATGCCAATAAATGCTGGACATTTAATTTCTACCTGAAGTTGTTTCTACAGCCTGTTTGAAAAATATTTTCTTCATTCGCTTCTGAGATTTTCAGCACACCGCGTTCATGACACAGTAGGTAGGTCTGCAGATTAAAACACATTAGAAAAATTAAATATATCTTGATGTAGCTGTCTTTTGGATCAGTGTCATTTTAGATAAAGTCACGGTCAGCTGGTTGTATCTCAGGGACTTCGCCTCGGCCTTCGGCATCAACAAAACTCCAACGCCCACTGATCGTCTCTCTCGCGGACTACGTCTCTACAAACTCTGCGACGCCGCCTTTTCTCCATTAAGCTTTCACTCGTAGAAGTGATGATGTCAGAGAGATAACACAGACAACTTAATTGCAGGATGCAGTGAACCTTTTCTCGCCTCGTACTTCTAACTCCCCGCTCTGTCTTTCCTCCACATTAATCTAAAATATTAATAACATGCCCACTTCTTCAGTTACCAGCACACGATTTGTTAGGCATCGGCACAAAAACATGAGGAAAAGCTAGTTCCTGCATCGCTCCCTTTATATCTGCAGACTATTAATTGAAAAACAAGGTTGTAGAGAAATCTTGTTAACTTCAATCCATGTAAAAGTTACATGAAACTAATGCTTTAAGCTGCTATGTTTTAATTCTCTCACCACTATATGATCTTGTTTTTGACTATGTGGGTCAGTTTCACAGACATAAAGTTAAGTCTGTCGAGGACCGGCTTAATCTGAGTGCATGTGTATCACTGCAGTGCTTTTTGTGTTGTCCCTCCTATTGTGTGACTTCCAAACTAATTCCACATCAGCTCATTACATGGCCCTAGATCGCTTCTTATCTCGCCATAGCAGGAGGAGAAATAATTCTTTTTTTTTCCATTTCTCCTCCCCAACATATCCCCAATGTCTTCGTATCTAGAAGCTTGTGTGTGTGCAGAGACAAATCTAGTGTAAATCTTTAGTCCATTGATGTTACTGAGTAATTTGTTCCACTGTCAATGCTCGCTCTGGGTCAGAGCAGGCGCTGGAGAGGATGATGATCACAAGGCAGCCGAGCGCAGCCAATATGGACGAAACAGATTTTTCCTCACGAGCTGCCAAAAAAATAATAATTTGCTTTTCTGTATAAAAGACGCTGGACTGCTCATGCAAACTCACCCAGCAAATAGGGACCTGCAAACACATGCTCGCTAACACCCAAACACACACAGTGTATGTGCACGCACACTAAAGAAGAGGTCTAGACTAGATCAGTGAAACAATAGAGGGGTAAGCCTGTGAGGATTTTATAGATTTGTGGGATTGATATATGTGTCTGTGTCTCTTGATCCTAATCCTGATGTCTAGTACGTGCTTGTTTGTGTGTACCTGCCTTACCTGGAAGCCATTGTATTAGGTTGGTTCAAGGCAAAACAGTTCACAGCGTTGAGTGTGATAAAAGGCCAGATACACACACACACACACACACACACACACACATGTGAAAGAAATACTATATTGTTATTCCTTCCAGCCCCTCTGTTAGCTCCCAGTTCATATCGCATCCACTTTTCTCTGTGGGAGTGCAAGTGACAGCTAAGAGAGGTTAGTTAAGTTCAAGGCGCCCTCCTTAAAATAGCCGCTTTTATCCGACTGCTCTTAAACTGCTTTTTACTTTGCGAGTCAACAGAGATCAGAGGAGGCCAGCTATCAGGAGAGAATAAAAAACACTACTTTTGTGAACACGAAGAAAAACACAATGAGACGGAGGAAGCGAGGCACCTGCCAAAAACCGAACTGAAAGCAGCTCACCTTAACCTGAGTCGGCGCGTTTAACGGGGTGCTGTTTTTAGTGGATGCGTGCGCACTCTTATCTCACCCTCACACACATCACTGTGGACCTACCTGTCTCTCTTTGTCTTACTCTACTTCTCTCTGTCTCTATCTCACGACCTCTGATAAAGCCTACGTGTTCTTTTCCATGCTTCATAAAGATGCCTACCATAAAGTTGAAGGTTAAAGAAAGGCATGTCTTATGTCTCAGGATGGCAAATAAATAAACTCAATCTTGGTATCCATCAGCTATGATATGACTACGACATAGCCTCTGGGGCAACGGGCGATGTTTCGGGGCTTCCAGTGTATCCATCCTAATAACAGATGAGAAATATTCAAGACAAGTCTTTCCTTTCCATGACTCTCTCCTTGCTTACAGTCCAATCAGCAACTTGAGATGTGAGAATGGATTGCTAAATCAGTGTCAGATGATAGCCGTTGGGTTCCAAGATTGCATTTCAGCCTTTTTTGCTCACCACATGGACTGTTTACCTGTAAAAAACCAAAGCCTCGGACGTGATTGGTCAGTATTACTCAGATGCACTTCCAATACCAACATTTTGTGCCTTAAGATGAATATAAACCAAGCTAGAGCTGCAGTGATTGGTCGATCAGTCGCTTAGCCGATCGACCCAAAAATAATCGCCAACTATTTGGATTTTCGAAATCAGAAAAATCTGTTTTCACACTCTCAAAAACGGAGATTTCCTGTTTTATATCTCAGCGTATTATCTCTGGGAGGTCAAAGACATTGAAACTATACTGTTTTTCCTACAAGAGCTCAAGAAATTCAAAGCGAAACGAAGCCTCCGCCTTTAGGTTTACGCAGCCAGCATTGTGGACATACCTCATCAGTTTGGTATGGCAGTCACACACACACAAAAATGCAGCACATAGTCAATAAATCATGAAAGATTATTGTTTCCATCTGTTGAATCACGGTATCAAAAAAACACAATCAAAGAAAGCAACCACCTCTTCCAGCTGATGCCTTCTAGGAGGCGCTACAGGCACCTCTCAATATCATCTTATTTTTGTCCTGCACTAAAAGACCATGCAGCAGTCATGTAAATATAGTCTGTTGTTGTGCTGTCTGATGTGATGTTGATATCTGTCTGTTTGATGCGACTGACGCTGCTGAATTGACTTTACTCACCGTGTTGTACTGCCAACAAAATTCCACCGACTTTATAGACCAAACTAAAATGAATTAATTACCTAGAAAATAATAAGCAGACAAATATTTGTTAATTGCAGCCCTTAAGCTTACATGGTGCAGTCGACTGACGGCTAACTTCATGTCAGGAGTGATAGGAGTAGACAGCATGTCCAAATTCCAGGTGTGGTGGTGTATGCAAATGTGAAGTGGCCATGACTTCTTTATCTGTCTACTTGTTTGTCTTGTCTGTTCACCTCGTTAACTGTCTTCCTGTCACAGTCAGTGTGTCACATATTTCATCTTTACTTGGCATGGTAATTTGATTAGAAAATATAGTACGGATATAACGTTTTCTAATCATTACTTTGCTGCTTTTCCTGTTAGAAATGTTAAAATAATAATCTTTCTTTCATTTGCTCGCTCTTGTATGGTTATGTCAACGCTATATATAACCCAGCTGTTCACTTGGCAGCAGTGATGTTTGTAACTAAGATCAATGAGTGGAAAATATTATTAGTCGTCATTGAATATTTATTTTCATGTCTATATTCTTCTGTCTTGGTCAGACCTTTCTCTTCAAATTAATATTTAATATGAATGGACTGACTGACCATGGTGTGGCCAGTTGATAAATGTTAAATGAAAAACAATAAATAAAATATATTTGTACTTTAAAGGAAGACTAGATTATTTTTTTAAATGGACACAAATATATATATATGGAAAATATTATTCCATGTGGTATGCAAAAACTTTTTTTTTCTTGTTTTGACAAAACTATAGAGGTAGAAATTGAATGTTTAATTAAGGTAAAATTTGAAGAATGCTTTATATTCTTATTTTTAAAAGCACATTTCCCAAAATGATTTAAGTTCAAAGTAATTAATTTAACTTATTACTTATTTATATAGTGCCAAATCATAAGAGAAGTTATCTCATGACACTTTCCGTATAGAGCAGGTCTAAACCATACTCTTCATAATATTATTTACAGAGACCGAACAATTCCCACCATCAGCGAACACTTGGCAACATTGGCGAGGGATACCTTCCTTTGAGAGGCCGAAACCTCGAGCAGAACCCAACTCGTTAATGGTAATCTGATTAATAGTAGTAATAATGACAATAGTATTTGGAGTGGATGTCAAGCAGGACTACAATCTAATCCTATCTAGGCGTAGAAAAGACCCATTAGGACCAACAAGACTAATGAACTTGGGGATAAATCAAAGTTAGTGAAGAGCTCAGAGCATCATGGGAAGTTGAGGCCTATAGCAGTATAACTATGGGATGGTTTAGGACTCACCTGAGCCAGCTCTACAAAAAGGAACATCTTAAATGTGGAGATGGTATTTTAACCCAAACTGGGAGCTGGTTTCAGAAAGACGATGGACTTGACCTGATGACCTTGTACCAGTCCACAGCCCGAGAGCTCTAATGTGTTACTTTTAGTATGTTTCATTATGTTATGTCATGAAACCACTTCTTCATTAACTTTTTTTTTTCCTTTCTCCTCAACCCACAGCGTCCCCATCATGCCCACGCACTATTCGACTTCAACCCCCACCACCCATCCCAGCTACGCTTCCTGCGCGGCGACGTCATCGAACTCCTCGACTGCTCTGATTCGGTGCGCTGGAGGGGCCGTTGCCATGGACATGTGGGCTACTTCCCCCCGGAGTACGTCCAACCCATTTACCATTGCCAATGACCTGACGCGTCAATCGAACATGTTCATCAGCGAACCCCCGCCCTTCACGCTGCTCCCCTCTTCTTGCACTTGCCCAATAATTTTTTGAGGAGCTGTAACTGAACTGCTTAATATGTTACTGACTCCTCCCACTTCCCCTGTGATGCCACCTGTCAATCACAAGCCTCGTCCAATCAGCTGCTACGGGCTCATCAATCACTTTCCACCAACTCCACTTCTCTTTAAAAACATGTAAAATAAATAAATGAATAAATATCTGGACCTAGACACTGTGGAGAACTCACATACACACACATACTCCCAGGTATTATCACAGCTTATCAGCACAGGTACAGGCTAAAAGCAACACACACTCACACTAACCTGAAAAACAAACAGTGTGTGGCTCATGGGAAGTGGTTGAAGAAGGGAAAGGTCTTCTCCGCTGAGGATTTCCTCCACTATTTTCCAGACGTTCCCACAAGGAGATCCAATGAGCCGAGCGGGGGGACACAGAGAGTCCATTGTGTTGTGAATATATGGGCCAGACACCCTGGGGATACTGACACAGCAGATTTCTCTCTCACTGGACTGGAGTGTGAGCGGGGTTTGAACACATGTAAACCTGCAAACTTTATGTATGTTTATTGAGTGTATGAATTTGGTGTGTATGTGTTCAGCCATGTGCTCTGTGGACCAGTAAAGGAGGCAACTGTGTTAACCAGTGCTACCCGGACAATGCTCTGTTTTAAAACTTAAAATGTTCTTAAAATGACACACTCAACCCATTTTATGGATCATTTGTTTATTTCTATGTATTTATTCTTATTCATGTGTAATCTTGAAATAAATATATCACAAATAAGATTAAACATTGTAAAAAAAAAAGGTTTAAGAAAAGGTTTAAGAAACCCACATTTTATGTGATTAACAGTAAGAGCTTTGACTGGTCTTCCTTAACCTGTACTGATAAATCATTTAAATAAAGTTATACATTTACCTCTTTGAAATTGAAGCTGGGAAGTTATTGTTCAATAATATTTAAACATTATTACTAGTACACAAATTAAACTACGTGAAAGAGTTCTTTGACCAGAAAATGACCACTAGAAACACGGACAGTGTCAAATTGTGGTCACGATTTCTCTTTGTTGATGCAGTTTCACTTAATCTCACCCCGTGTTTCTGAACTTTTCAGCAATTCAAATAAAAAAATGAAGTGAAACAATACAGCAACCTCATCACTTGTACAAAATTGCACTTTGTGACACATTTTCAAGTTCATTTTTATGCTTTTCGTGTCAAACAAACAACCACTTTTCATGACATCCATCATGATATTTGACAGTCATTGCCACAAACAGCAGGTTAATAGCATAAAATAAAAATTCCATGCGTTTTGTGGACACACGACATTTCCGTCCTTTGACACTGATAGACACTTGAAAAAAGGTTGTGAAGAAATAAATACTGATCATTAAATAGAGTGCGAGAGCGACACCACAGTCTGTGGTCTAGTCGTGTCATAATATACTTGGTGTTGAAACAAGCCACAAAATTAACTTCTAGATTTCCAGACACTGTATGAGTGTTTCTATAGGCCAACCAAACACACTTTGAAGATACAGGTAAAACTAGACAACTGAAGGCATCATGCTGAATAATGCTCCAAAATTAGGCTAAATTAGGAGACGTCAATCCCAACATATTTATCTTTAAAGGGGCCCCGTGACCTCTCACTTCAACATATCTAAATAAAAATGGTTTCTGAGTCTTTATAGACATGCCCACTGTATGCTCATCCTGTGCAGCTTGGGCAAAACTTTGCAGTTTTTACATGCAAAATAAAGCATTTGAATATTTCTGCATACTCGGGTGCCTAAATTTAAATTGCATAAGTCGGGTATAATTGAAAAGCCGAGACACACAGATTCAATAAACCCAATCTTATTCATGTGTGATGGATCCTTATAGTAGCCATTTTACTGTAATGTGAAGATTTATTGAAACTGACCTATTGTGACCTTTTGATACCAAGGTATCATTTTTCTTATGGTGTTCCTGAAGGTCTTGCTGTCTTAATTTGGAATTTTGTAGGGATTTCGACCAGTACTGGAAAATTTTGCACCAAATCTCTGTAACAAATGGTATCAAGCCAAAAGCCACAGCAACAATGTAACCTAATTCAGCACAGCCATGGCTAAACTTATATTTGTATGGTGGCATAACCAAAATACATATTTATTACTAAAAACAACAACAAACAAACAACAAAACCTCTCTGAGAATCGCATTTTGTTTGGTTAGTTTGCAGACATCACCTTTGACTCTGTGAACCTGTGATGGAAATTATTCCCTGTTTCTATAATTTTATAGACTGGATGATTAATCTAAAAAGCTGTAGTGATAATAAAACTTTAATCGATCTGACTAAGTGTCACTGAAGTGCACTTAACACTGCGTCCAAATACGAATATGGTAATAATATTGTAATTAGCGTGAGACATACTCGTTTTAAATGTCTCATTTGAATTCAGTGAACTCATTGGTATGTAAGTCGTGTTGCCAACAAGAGATTTTATGTCTGAGTGTGCGACTGAACAGCAGTTCAGCTGGTGACAGACACACACACACACACACACACACACACGGATGTTGACCGGTGCTATGTGAGGAATGCGGCGCTGCTTCTCTCACCAGGACGTGATGTTTGAAATGAAGCAGGAAACATCCAATAGGCTGAAACACGTTTTCACTTTCTTTCTTTTTTCATTCATTCCTCCTGACGAGAGTCACCTCTGGCTCGCCAACGACAGTTAGTCAGTAAACAAGTGGCATCCAGCAGGGGAGGAGAAAAGAGGAGTTAAAGGTTGTACCAGAAATAGTACTGCTGTCTTCTTCACCTACTCTTTTTTTTGTTGTTTTTTTTAAACTGCTGAGTCACTTTGAAGCGTGTGTGCGTGACACAGAAGCATTTATTATGATGTATTTGTGTCACACACTGACGACAACATGAGAATATTAAACATCACTGACATGCCGTCAAATAGGAGGGGAAAAAAACTGCTCTGATGACAGAAAGAAGGTGAGACAGAGACAGCAGTGAAACATAATAAACAATAAAAAGTGGAGAACAATGCAGAGTAATGAGAAAAACGAGGAAGGAACGAGAGTGACAGTAAAAGATCCAGGAGCGGGGGAAGGTGTGTGAGCTGTGACATCAATGACAGTCATAGGCGTTTGAAGCAAATACAATAAAACTGTTAAACCAGTTTGACTGACTGGCTGACTGGCAGCCTCTGGCTGTTTAAGCCTTGACAGCGAGATAAACCACCGTCAGCCTGCAAACTAGTCCAACACCCAGCAAAGCAGCAGGACAGTTTTTTTTTCCAGATCATTTATCGTACACTGCCAATCAGTGAGCCAAGAAATCAAAAGATGAAATGGGCAGTCGATGAGTCAGCCGAGTGACTCATCGACTCTGCAATTCACTGTGATCGGCGGCGACAGACAGACAGACAGAGAGGGCGCTGGGAAATATTTAAAGGTGCCCCTGCTCTGTCTGTCTGAATGAAGATTTACGATGCATTGTCAGTCACAACCTCCAAAGCCCCAAAAAACTGCAGTTCCTCAAACATCCACGTGAGGCTGGCTCCAGAATTTTAAAAAGCTTAAATAAACATGTTTACAGCCTGGTACAGAAAACGGGTTTTGGTCTCTGTAGCTAATTTCCTTGTTCATGACAGCTGTAGAGTCTGAAATCACCAGTTCAAACAGTGTTAAGGCTTAAAGTTATGCTGATTTTAAAAGTGTGGGTGCCGTTACAGGTGGTTTATTTGAGAACCCAGGTCCACTGATGATCCACGTCTTTGCCCGATTCTTAGATTAGCAGAGGCCGGACTGCCAAGATACTCACCGACACAGCTCTTTGGAAACCTCTGGGGGCAAGATACTCACCGACACAGCTCTTTGGAAACCTCTGGGGGACGTCATGGATACGCCGTCCATTCTTTATACTGTCTCAGAGTCCTAACACACTCCTCTAAGCTTTGTAGGAAATCTTTCAAGCTTGTCAGTCCACACACCTGTTATGGTAATTTCCTGAGCTCGTCTTGTTTCTTCATGCAAAACAGAGATTTACATTTGAATTATGCTTTTATTTATTTATTATCATCCTATTATTGCGTTCTGTTATTTCATGGGTAGTCACAGACTGATGATGAACACCTCACAGCGAGCAGCAGGCTATAAAACATTCGGGACTGCAAATGAGCGGCCATGTCACCCTTCAGCCTTTATACTGTAACCTCTCCTGCTCCTGCTGTCTTATCTAATGACATGTAATCACATCGCACAAGGCTGCAAGTATCAAAGCAGGGTGTATCATGTGACTCCGATCTGCTGATAATCCAGCGGTGTTTGCCTCTTTGAGGTAACTTAAACTTTATTTGAGGTTAATTAAAAACAAATAATGTTTTAGAACCTCGGGGCTGTGTGTTTGATTGGGCTGCGCTCCTTGCGGAGACTTGTTTCGCTTTCTTTTATCGTGGAGATGTTGCGTAAAATGGAACTGTTATTACCGCCTTTGTGTTATTGAACATCAAACTGAAACTCAGGAGTTCAAAGGTCAGGTAGGCCCTGCTTAGGTGAGCATGTAGTTTTAGATTGAAAACTCTAAATCTCTTAATCCCACTTTAATCTATCTCGTTTTGAGCTTTCTTTAAAAATAATTATGTGCTCTTCATTTTGATCTCATTCTGGCAGGAGCATAAATAAGCAGGACTCAACAGGTAAAACAAGCACACCACAGATATATATATATAATCTATATATATATATATATATATATATATATATATATATATATATATATATATATATATATAAAGAACTTGGCTTTCAGGTGATGTTTTGTACCTCATGGTTTTCATGGGGTTGTGTCAAACTCAAAGTCACGTGATAAAGGTGTGCATGTTTCTGCGTGTGGGTGTGCCTGTCTGGGTCACACCTGTCGGGCGGTGCTGCGTGTGGGTGTGCCTGTCTGGGTCACACCTGTCGGGCGGTGCTTTGAGCGGGATGTCACTCACTCCTTCACTCTCGGTTAAAACCCGTCATTTGGTAACGGGAACAACGATGACTGTGTGTTCAGAGCACCATGGCCGCCCAGAGGAATCACAAGGCTGAGCAAAGAGGAACACCGCATGAACTTATGCGCAACGAGGCTGGAACTAAAGCGCACAGAGGAGGAACTGACCGGCGGGAGTCTGGGGGAGTTTAGGACGTGTTCCGTTTTTTTTTTGTTGTTTACTGTGAAGTACTGTGAGCTGCAGACATGGCTCTGTCCCAGTTACAGTGCCTGGACGATAACCACGTGAACCCGCGTGTGCACGAGTCCAAACCGGAGTTCCTGTACTGCGAAGACCAGCGGCTCGCGCTGGAGGCTCTCCTCCAGGATGGTCGCGAGGCGTTTTTGAAATACCTGGAGGCTCGCGGCCTGCGGCTGTTCCTCTCAGACCCGGAGGTGGAAGCTCTCGCCGGGGCGGTGGAGCCCTATGACCCGGGCTCGGAGCTCTTTTCGGATAGTGCCGAGGACGACGAGCCGCCGCTTTCAATGCACTACTGGCCCGAGTTGTCGGACACCTCCATCCCACAAATAGACCTGGGTTGGCCGGATAGCGATGCTTACCGCGGGGTGACGCGCACTACCGTGCACACGCAGCCGCCGCTGGATGGTCAGGCGCACATCAAAGAGATAGTCAGGAAAATGATTGCGCAGGCGCAGAAGGTAGAGTATGCTGACCCACCTTTGGACTAAACTTTACACTTGGGTGTCAATGTAGGAAATATCCAATAATGCTGACTTTATGATTAAATTAAACTAAACATATACATTTTAAACACTTATTCAACATTAATTCCACTCTAAAGTCTTTATTAAATAGCCTAAAAGCTGCAGAACTTCATGGATTCATCCTAAAATGTGAGTGTAATGTTGACATAACGTCACCATGACTCTGTCAGTAAGAGGTCAGAGTACAGGCTGCAGACCGAAAGAGACAATCAAGAGTAAAGTGCAAATTGATTAAGCGACTTTATCAGGAGAATTGTAACTGAACCATGTAATGTTAGGGTATTTGCATGTTCGTGTTCATTACAGACTGTATGAGCATCTGTTTGGCATGCTGAGTCATGTGTCATGAAGGAACAAGTTTATGGCATGTGTTATACGACTGAAATATCCTATGGGCATATTCCTGAAGAGCTTTTGACATACAGTAAATGTGTTGTGTAAGAGAGAACACACTGTATGTGATCATATTTTACTCAAACCTGTGGAACAACTCGCATCTTATTTTGTCAGAAACTGAGTAAACACTGTGAAATACCTGCAAGTAAACACTGTAACTTCACAGTTTGTATCTGTTTACTTGTCTGCAATTAAACTATGCATACATGCACAAGTTTTTACCTGGATGTCATGAAGTTTGTGTCTGTTTGTCTTCAGGTTATCGCAGTGGTGATGGATGTCTTCACCGATGTCGACATCTTTAGAGATTTGCTAGATGCTGGTTTCAAGAGGAGGGTCTCCGTCTACATCCTGTTGGAACGTACAACACTACCTCATTTCCTGTCCATGTGTCAGAGGGCCAACATGCATGCCGGACACCTCAAGGTGAGCCGAGTAAGCTCTGCACAAGCGAAAAAACATGGGAGAATATCCAAAACTCGTGGCCAGTAGTCCATCAGATATATTGCTTTAGACTATATGGCAACTTTTTAAAAGAAAAATCCAGTAGGCCTCTATCTCAGCATTTTCATGTATGTGTAGATGTGTAGATCTGTACACAGTCATGTGCAGAGAGCCTTCACTCCCTGCTTAAAGGCCTTTGTCCTGCATTAGCAGGAAGGGAGTGTCAGGGAGACAAAAACATTGAATTTCCCCCAAGAAGTCTTATTATTTATGTATGACTGTTTTAAAATTTTAAAAAATACATAAAACTGATGGAGAACTCTATCAAAAGTTTCTAAAATTAACAGGAAATATATGTCAGTTGGTCAGGAAACTTGTTGGGTCAGTGATAGAAAAGAAAGGTTTGGAACCACTGCTTTATATGACAGTGTTGGACAACCAATATCATTGTTTATAGACTCATAAAAAATGTTGTTCATAGTCCATGATATTCAGAATAGTTAGCTGACAGAAAATTTAAGTTAATTATCAGTCGTGTGTGGATGAAATGTATTTCGGATCACAGGGGAGTTTCCAAATGTTGAGAAACGTGGAAATGATCGCCTCTTGTGTCAGATTGAAATTAACACAATAAGTACAAATTACCGTTTGAAAGAAAGACAAGCAATTCAAGTCAAGGGATTTTCATTCTGCACGGATAAGTGAAGACACATGTCACCTCTCCCTTTCTCTTTTTTTTTTCCCTCTCTCACAAAAACTAGGAAGCCTTTCCAGCTGGCTCTGGATCATGAACAGATAGCTGGTGTTTCATTCCACAGCTGACTGTTTATCACCGAAAATGTTCTAAAACACATTTTGAACATGTTCGAACATGCAAAAGTGACTTACAGGGAGCTGTATTGTCAGGGAATTAGTAAGGATTCTTGAGACATTAATCTTTTAATGAAGTTGCCAAGCCACCAAATCATAATTGTGTTGACTCAAGTCAGCTAACACAAGTATCTCAGAAAATCCAACATGCAGTAGGAGCAGTGTTGGGTAATTTCCGCAAAGGCTCCCAATGTGCTTAACTAATAATCTCCAAAGTGACATGTGAGGCGCTGAAGATGTGGGATACTGTATTTAGGAGACCTGTTGAGACACACAAATCATACTGCTATGCGTGAACAAACCCTTTGTCTGCCAGTTGTCTTGAAGGAATTGGAGTGAAACACAGAGGCAGTAACAGCTTGACAAACTTCCAGCACCATCTGTATCTGGATTAACAGCAGAGCATGTCCCATGTGGCAGTTTGTGGTTTATAAACATAAAAATATGACAGTTACACGTGATGAATTACGTGACAGAAGTGTGTTCTTCTCATGGTAACTGCCTGCCATTTTGTTGTTTTTACCGTACATTCTCAGGCATGTCTTGATCAACAAATTTGAAAGTATAAAGTGCAAACCTGCCTACAATAATACAGCTGCACAGTCCACACTTGGCCTATAGTTGCCCAACATTTAAAATAATAAAATATTTGATAATAGAAAAACAGCCTGTGTCACAATTGGCAGGATGATACACGAATGCACAAACCGTAGAAGACAGGTGTGACCGTTGAAATATTTATTGCGAACTGTAAATGACAAAAAGGGAGTTGCTGGTAGGTGAAGGAGTGGATAGACAGGAAGGGAGGAGTAGCAGATAAGTACTGAGATGCCAGATTATTAATCATCTGTCATCTGAAGGGTTTTCTGTACAAGTGACGAATCCATAACAGTGACCCTGTATCCTGTCAGATGTAGAGTATTTGTAAAACAAATAGTGCAAATCCACAGTGTCTCATTTATACCTTGCTGTTTCCAGATTTTCTGATATGTATCTACAGTATGCTTTGTGATTCCAGCTCGTTTGGTGGTCTTTTCACTTCAGAATTCTGTCTTGGACATGTCATCCACAGTTTGGAGTTGAACGCATTCACACAGAAATACCCTTTTCTCATTTTATCTAATCAGTTCACCAAAGGAATGTACTGAGGGAAAGAGAAAGTTAAGGGTGGAACCGAAGGAGGGAGGGAAACAAGTCTTCCTACTGTGAGACGTGCCAATCTGCTGCATCAAGACAACTGGTTATATCATTTTTTGGCTGCATCCCTGTTCATGACCTGGCCACACTGACAGCCATAGAGTCTTTTAGAGGACCCAAGAGTCTAATTCTAAACTTACAACCAAAGCAATGGTGTGTTTATCACCAAGAATGGGCCCTCAAACAGCTTAGAAAGCACTGGCCAACTACCAAACACTGTACCAGGTCAATAGTAATTATTTTTTTGGCATTTTATGTTGGATGGTTTGCAATCTTTCATATTCTTTGAATTTTTATTAATGGACAAAATGAACCTCATACTTTAAGGCCTATTATTTACACCTTGTGAGGCTGCTGTATGTACCATTGACTGATAAACAACATAAGCCACCTTGTAAACCTGAATATGCCAGTAAACAACTGTGGACATGGATTATGGGATACAGTGAGCTGCAGTAGATAGATCAAAAACGGGCTACATATCTCTATGGCATGAAATTGCAATGCAGTATTTATATTTTTAGGATTGACTAGATATTGGGAAACACGGCTGTCCTATAAAAGTAAAGGAAGGGAGGAAGACCTTAAATCTCTTATCTGACACTGCTACTCATTTAATATCACTACAGCTATACAGTCACATATGTAGGTCTAGTGGCTGTGTTTACAACTATGGGAATGTGTTGCTATCAGTCAACTGGAGTTTTATTTGTATTACAAAACATCTGAAGTGGACTGAGAATGGACCCATGGGGGACGCCAGATTTTAATTTCCCTGATGCCTGAATCAGCAGTATTTACATGAGCAAAACAGACGTGTTCCAACAAAGTTCTTGGTCAAGATAATCTATGAGAATGATGAGATTCTTTGCAGCACTCAAGATCAAGTAAAGACAAGACAGAGATTATATCAGAATCCATCACAATTAACGTGTTGCTTGTGCAAGATTTACTACTAACATTGGATGTGTTATGTGTAAATGCTCTGCAGCCTGAAAGAGTCAAGCAATTTGCTTAAATTCAGGGCACATGACTGCACCTACTATCTCTGTATGGCTGTCGGGATTTTATTTAAAAAGTACTCGTATGTCTAATAAACAGCTGTGGGTTACATGGAAGGACTACAGTTTGTTTAAACCTCTGATTTATGTTGTTGGACGTGCGCTCTGGAAACATCAGTTTTGGAAATTTGACATAAGGCAAATGGTATCTGTCTGCCTGACGTGCTTTACAGATGTTAATCTTGTTATACTTTGCTTTTGTTTTGTTTTTTTATTTACACAAACTTTTATCATCAATCAGCCAATAAATATTCAAAAGGGATGAGATAAGGCCGCCTCATAAAATCATAAAAATACCTTTTCATATGCTATATTTGTTGTGACTGTAAGTTTCTTGTTATCCAGTCTCAAGGTGGAGAATGAAAGTACAAGCACGAGTCTTTGTCACTATTTTACAACCTTTTTATGAGGTCACGGATTAAAAAGTTAGCTCTGAATCTGGAGAAGGTGTGACATTTATACTCTGTGTTTTACAGCACCTTCGCGTACGCTGCACAGACGGAGTAGAGTTCCACACTCGGTCGTCCACCAAGGTCACAGGGCGAGTGGGGCACAGATTCATGTTCATCGATGGAGACAAAGCTGTTTCTGGGTCGTACAGGTCAGTGCACTTTGTGTGTGTGTGTGTGTGTGTGACAGTCTTGCTCCTGTTGTCAACATAGATGTTTGTTTATTAATGTCTTGCTTTACTTTAAAGTGGTCTAACTTAGCATGTGGTGTGCGTTCTGTAGTTTCACTTGGATGTCATCTCGGCTGGAGAAGAATCTCATCACGGTGGTTACAGGCCAGGCAGTGGAAGCCTTCGACAGGCTGTTTCGAACCCTCTACGCGACCTCTAGCTCGGTCGAACTCCGTCAGGTCGCCACGGAACCTGAACCTGAACCGGAGCCCATCCGACAGGTAGCCGCAGTAGCCCCTCCTTCTGCTGCTCTTGCCAGGAAACTGTACAACCCTAAATATGCCCTGGCTTTAGGCAACCCCAGCCCAGCTCCATCTGCTGACCAGAACAGCTCAGAAAAGACTCAAAGTGAAGAGAACCCGGATGTCCCAGGTAGCAAAAAGAAGAGGCGGAAGAGGGCTTCTAAAGACAACACACAGGAGGCTCCCCCCATCCATCCTGGACTCCTCAATCTCGAGAAAGCATGCCTGATGTCATACCTGCCCACCTGGCCAGAGCCTGATCCCCCTAGTGACGTAATTGGGTTCATTAACATTCGTGATTCCAGCAAACCAACTCCAGTCCATCTACAGCGATCTGAGATGTTCGGAATAAGCCAAGCGATCAGGTTTAGCAGTCCATTCAGCATGCCAGAGAAAACCCTGCCAGAGGTGGCCACACCCAGGCAGCAAACTGCTAAATATGAGGAGATAAATAAGCTCCAGTCAGCACAAGATAAAACCAAGGCTAAAGAGTCTGTGGTGAACAGAGCTCAGCCCACACAACTCATTGCACAGCCTGGTGACGCCACAAATAAAGCAAAGGTACCTGAACACAACTCGCCTGCATCTGGAACAACTTGTGAATCTGCAAAGAGTCTCAGCAGAGATAATAAACTACATTCAAACACAGCTACCAACCCAAATGTAGGTCACAACACCACACCTCACCTCAAAGCACATGCACCTCCCCAAAACAGCAGCAAAGCATCGCCTCCTAGCACAGGGAGGCCTTCACACCACACACAGGATGTCCCCACAGACAATCCTAAATCAGATTCTCTCCCTGGATCAAAGACTAAAGAAACTATCTTAAACAAACCGAGCGTTGTTGTGCGCAAGACACACACCCTGGAGTCGAACAGCACAGCACAACCTTCACAAATGGGTGATACCACAGGACAACACACACAGACACATACAGATTCACACACAAAGGCTGTTCACACGCAGCCACCAAACCCCTCTGAAATTACCCCTAAAGTCCAAACTCCCGTCACCAACAGCTACGTATCCCCCTCCTCTACCTCTGCCACGTGCTCTCAGCCTGTCAATTCAACCTCCCTTTCTAAAAATGACAACATCGCCATCAGTTCTCCTGTTACCATTTCTTCTACAAACGTCAATCCTCCCCTCCCTTCTTCCTCATCTTTGACCTCAACTCCTCCCATCCCTAAACCTCGCACCCTCCAGCTGGTTGTCAAAGATGGAGTCACAAGCAGCAACCAGAGGCTGCCGGAGTTCAGCGTCATCAGGAGGCGTGAGACCAGCACAGGGCCGCCGGTGGTCAGCAATGAGCCCGCTGTAGCAACTGTGGTGGAGAAATCGCCAGAAAAAGAACCCGAGACTGTGCCAAAAGTGCGGAACAACAGTGGAAGCAGAACACGGCAAGATGCCAAGAATACAGGAAATATCAGGACTTTCCAAGAAGTGGTTGTCAAAGATGACGTCACAAGCAGTGACAAGAAGCTGCCGGAGTTCAATGTCATCAGGAGGCGTGAAACCAGCACAGGGCCGCCGGTGGTCAGCAATGAGCCCGCTGTAGCAACCGTGGTGGAGAAATCGCCAGAAAAAGAACCCGAGACTGTGCCAAAAGTGCAGAACAGCAGTGGAAGCAGAGCAGGAGCACGACAAGATGCCAAGAATATGGGAAATATCAGCACTTCCCAAGAGACAAAGAATGACGAAGCAGTTGGACTACATGATGACAGAGCAGAAATGCAATTGGTGGCTGGAACCAAGTTCGAAAGCCAGCCAAATGTTTTGATTACTGATGCACCAAAGGCCGAGAGCATGAATATTCACGAAATAATTCCAAAAGATGTTGAGTCCAAGACTTTGACATCAACAGACTGCAAATTAACCTCACAGAAAGACTGTGGACCCACAGCAGAGGCAGCGACCGAGGCTCCAGAAAGAGCCCTGACAGGCCGTGACTCTGCTGAAGTGGAACCACGGAAAAAAACATACCAGGCAAGTGCACATGAACTTCAGGGAATATCATATTCTGCAGTGACTCCACAGGATTTAGGTATATTAGACGCTGTTGACTCTGTAAAATCTCCAACACACACTCCTGTTTCCACAAAAGACACCACTGGTGATAGCACACGCACATCTGCTACAGACGCACATGGCACACCACCGGCACAGAGTGTGTCAAATACTGCGAAAAATAATTCCAACAGCATCACCGTTCAGGAACTAACCCCTCACACACGAGGAGGCACACACACACCTGAAAAATCCCTGCGCTTACACCTCTCCGATACGCACGCGCCAGACTTGCGTTTGCCGACGCCTGAGAGGGAATTGCGGTCACTCTCGGCCCTCGTGCGCACTCCAACTCCGGATGGATTCACCCCAGATCAACGGTCATACACCCCAGACATTCGAACGCCTACGTCCGACATGAGTGACGGGTATGTGTCACCAAGGACGGACTCCGCCCTCTCCACAACCTCAGATGAGTATTACGAATGTGCCGACTCTCCTTTCCAGGAGCCTGTTATTGACCAAGTGGCTTACAGCAACCACGCGACGACAGAGGATCATGTCAGCGCCACACACACAGATACGCCTATTACTACAACCGTTGCCACCAGTCCTGCATTGATAAACGATAACACTCGTGCGTATGGATTAGGCACCATGGACATGAATACCTCGAGCAGTGAAACGCTGAGTTTGTCTAGGCCTGCTAGTGACTCCTCTTTGTCTTCTTTACTTGAGGAAGTGAAAATAGTCGAGGAAACTGCAGATGAAGAAAATGGGAGAAAAGGGGATGAAAGGGGGAGCAAACTGAGCGCAGCAGAGAGGAGGACAGTGGGAAATTCCCAGGGGCTACAGAGACAAGGCAGCAGCGAGGAAGCTAAGAGGACGCCACACAATTTTAAACAAGGTGAATACTTGACACAGACTGTGGGAAAAAACAAGGGGGCCCAAGCCCAAGTCCCCAAGAGGAAGAGGGTTCTAAACCAATCAGCAGCAGAGAAACTGGTCGATGGAGGAGCGACTCCAGGAGAATTAAACAACGAAGAAGTGGAGCCAAAGCGATTGTCCACAGGTGACCTTAAACCAAAGAAGGATTCTTCCGAGCGAGGGAGGCCAGACAAAGAGAAGACTGTGAGCAGCGGTGTGGAGAGGAAAAGCAGACCCCAGTCAGCCACAGAGACTGAGAGACAGAAGGTAAGAACTGTAAGACAGC
The DNA here is from genome assembly GCF_000972845.2 of Larimichthys crocea. NCBI lineage: Eukaryota > Metazoa > Chordata > Actinopteri > Sciaenidae > Larimichthys > Larimichthys crocea. Next base: position 1,029,228 of record NC_040022.1, read on the forward strand.
AGATTTAAAAGAACATTTTAAGCCGCTATGCAGGTTAATCAAATAATAATACTCATAATAATAATAACCAAAACCTTTTTTTTTTATTTAATCTAAACAACATTTGATCTTGTTGAAGGTGAAAAGATCCATCTAATATTTGATTTAAGTAGTTCAGACTTTGTTTTGTCAGTTGTTACTTCCTGTGACTCCATCACACCAATGGATGTAATTATGACACATTAATTTGAGTTTAAAGGTCCAGTGTGTTTCTTTGCAGGAACTGAAAGTAATATTCATCAGTATGTTTTCATCGGCGTATAATGACCTGAATATAAGAATCATTGTGTTTTTGTTGAGCCCTTTATATCTACAATGAGAGCGGGTCCTCTTCCATGGTGTCCGTCATTTTGAACCACCGTTTTTGTACAGTAGCTCAGAACAGACAAACTCTGTTTGAAAGGACAGGGTCAGACATGACACGACAGACTCGCTGCTACCCCCATATTCAGTCACGGGTTGAAATAAGCACGCTTATGATATGCGAAAAAGACATTTATTGACTGATTGCATGAAAGATTCAGGTGTGTATTTCCGGCGAGGGGCGCAGGGCCGGTCCACCTTATAGGCCACTCGTGATTTAGCATAATTATGCAAATATGTTAATTTATGTGGATTTATGTAAATATTCAATTAGCCGTGTGACTCGGGGAGGATGTTTAAAAGGGAGTCAGAATTGTTTGTGGTTATTGAGAGTTGTGGAGTATTGGTAAGAAATTGAACAGTATTGGATATTGGAAATTGGATTGCTATTATTGTGTCACGAAATCCTACACACTGGACCTTTTAATCCTCAAAGCAACACGAGCTTAGCTTTCCAGTTTCATCATCTCTCTTCATCTCTTTACCACAGAAGTTGCTAAACCCAGTCCTGTGCTTACCCAGGTTTTAATAAACAAACCGTGTTCATTAGTGAGCTTCAGAGGTGTGAGTAGCTTCACATATCTCCAGTCTTTGTGCTAAACTAAATTAGCCAAAGTGGATTTCTCAAACTGTCAAACCTTTAATGGGCCTTTAATCTAATTAGCTAATGTTTTAATAAAATTAATTCTAAGTGTATGCAAATGCTATCCTTAATATTTAATCATGTCCATCAAGTCCATAAATATTCAGTACTTTCTGAGCTAGCCTTTGGTGTTAACCCAGATTATTTTACCACTCCGAAAAGACTAAGTCATTGCGATGTCAGTAGAAAGTTGGCACAAAAATAAAAATATTCAGCTACTTAAGCCCTAAAGTCTCACAGAGGTGTTACAGTCATTAGCTTCCATCTGTTTGTGCTCAGTCAGCTCCAAAGCGGGCTTCAGCAGTCAGCTGATTGAATACGTTGTCAAATATTTAACAAAGTCAGCGTGTGCGTATGTTTCAAACGCAGCTTTGCGAAGCTTTTGCAGCTTTGAACTTAATATATATATGCAATGTGCTTTTCTGCCAATCACTCATAGAATTAACCAACTAACCAAATTGTCTCTCTCTCTGTCTGTCTGTTGCTCATGTCTGCTTAATGCTATGCAAGCTTACCATTTCTGTTCTTGTGTATGTGTGTGTGTGTGTGTCTGTTAGGTATGCACCAGCAGAGCATCACTAAGTTGAAACACGCGACACTTGTTCATTATTGAACAAGGAGACGTGTGTGTGAATGTAAGTGACACACTTTCAATGAAGAGCTCTGCGCATTCACTCCGGCTGCAGTATTAATGAAGCGGTAAATAATTAATAGTTTGACATTTATTGGCGTAATTTAACTCACACGCCATTGAGTCTTTTCATCAACAATAGTCTATTCAACCATTGAGGTGTTATTGGCATGTTTTAGCTGAGGTCTGTCATGTAATATTGATGTATTAACAAGTGACAGTCAAACAGATCTCACTGATTTGCACTCTTTCTTTTCCATTTGCAACAAAGCTTTTATGCCACTTGGCTCTGCATTTGTGCATGTTAAAATGTTACACTGCATTGTAGAAAGGTTGCCAGCACACTAACAGACTGCAGTAACTCATTATACAGCCATATATTGTACATTTCTTTCTATCCCCATTCACCTCTCTGCTCCTTCTCTAGCGTTTGCCAACTCCTCCAGGAACTCCACGAGGACAGCAGCAAAACAGAGGAGCGTCCTCTCCTTCCCGATCATCCAAATCTCCTCGACCCCTCTCGGCCAGCCTGCCTTTGGGGACTCATCCCATGGGAAGCCGTCAATCAAACCAGGCGGAAATCAAAGCGGCCCAGAGTAGTTTATCGGATAACACCTCATCTGCTCGCAAACCACCGCCCAGACCACCTCCACCTGGGCCAGTGGGTGCCATCGGGTCTGCAGCTGGGCGGAAGCAGGCCGAAGTCTTACGCAGCCCACAAGGCTCCGTCTCTCGACAGCCCCCAACAGCACAGGGCAGGGCTAGAGCTGGACAATCACCGAGTCGACATCCTTACACAAAACCTCAGCCTCTCTCACCGAACCAGGTGGTACCAGCGCATCAGTTGCACAGCCAAACGGAAGAAGGAAAGGGTCCATTTAGCTTAACATTTGGGAAACTGTACAGCCTTAAAGGTCTGAAGGACAAGATTGGCAAGCTGCCAACACAGAACAGGAGAGGTAGCACCAGCTCAGGTACAGGCACGTAAAAACATGAGCTAGTCTGGTGCCATTACTGTAAAAAAAAGAGGCAAGTTACGATAAAACATGTAAATGGGGAATAAAAAACTGTCTTCCCCAAACTCCAAGAAAAAAAGGTTTGAAAAAACACCAGTGTTCACAGCATCTGTCTTGCTCTGTGCCACTAGGGTTACTTCTTGCAGACGGTAATATCTGAACTTTCAACTATGACCCATGACTTGTGGTGGTGCCTCACCTGATGGAGAAGTTGTTTTCCACAGTTTTCAGTAATAAACCGCTCCTGTGCATCGAGTTTTCCTGGCTTCTCATTTCTAGACATGATTCTTCTTCACGTTGCTGCATCTCAAACTTTTGAGAGTGGTCGTGGACGTCTGGAGTTTGAACCATTGCTGCCTTTTATCTATTTATTTGTTGTTAAATGGTGAATGACCTACAGCACCTTTCTCGTCTTCTGACCACTCAAGGTGCTTTTCGATACACGTCACCATTCACCTGTTCACACACATTCATACACTGATGACGTTGGCTGCCATGCAAGAAGCTGCCATCATCAGTTTGGGAGCTAATCATTCACACGCCGATGGCGCAGCCTTCGGGAGCAATTTAGGGTTCAGTATCTTGCCCAAGGACACTTGAACATGCAGACTTAAGGAGCCAGGGAAATAACCACCAATCATCTAATAAGTGGACGACCCGCTCTACTTCTACTTCCTGTGCCACAGCTGCTTGTTTCTGTTTCTCGGATTAACTGAAATCTTGAGTGACTGCGATTCATTCATCAAAATGTTCATGTTTGTGTAATAAGCCAAGAGACACATTTGAATGCTGAAACTGTCGATGTGAGTTATTTTGTATTCGTCCATTGTGCGCTGTACCTTGTAAGACTAAAGCAGTGAGGTTATTCATTTATTCTTTGTTTACACCAAATCCCATTTACATTCAAAATGCTTCTTTTTTTTTTGCCTGGAAGACAAAGTCACAGCGCCTGTGCCCAGACAAAGCATGTGTTATCCAGAGAGACGAGCACAATAAACGCCGCGCAGGACAACGATGTTACTCTGAAGACAGGTACAGATGACCTGCAGATTACGACAACAATGTACAAGATGGTGCCCTTGAGTTTTTCCCTGAAGGAACAGTGGGAATGTGGGGGACAAATAAACTCATCAATGACATCGATGAAATTGGCTTTAGTTGTGTTACAATGCTACAAATGAGAAAAGCTCCAGTCGGTCTTTGTGTTCTGCAGACAAACAAGGAATTTGTTCACTTTCTAAATGTTTGTCCGTGTCTTTATTTACAAAACCAGCTTTCGACTGCGGTGAATCTCCATATCAGTGCTTGTGTTCATTTATTTGAGAGTTTAAAAGGTGTTACTCCCAGTTCAAACCAGGATTCAATTATTATCTTTTCCTAATGGAAAAGTATAGAATATGGATGGCTCTGAAAGGCTGCTCTGCATGCCGACGGAGGAATTTAACAACTTGACATCATCAAAGTGGAAGAGGAGAATGTGTGCTAAACATTTGGTTTAACTAAGTGTATTTCTTCTGACTTCGCTCCTGCTAAAAAAAAAGTCAGAAAGAGGTGCACAGAGGCCTTTATGGAAATCATCTTTCGCAGCATATTGACATTCTGAAAATATCAGATTGAATCCATGTCAGACACAGTTGTGGGAGTTGTGTACGGTAAATACTACAATCAGGACCATTTTTTATCAGATGTTACCTATCCAGGCGAGGTGTGAGCTGCACGAAAATCAGCTTCAGCTGAGATGTGATGATTTACAGTTTATTATCACAGTAGAAAAAAACGTGTAGCTTTAACGTGTGAATCACAACTTTCATAAACAAAAGAGACAAGTGATGCATGACTGACTCACCTCGAATTTGCATTCTTATGTAACAAGGAAGAGAAATGGAAAGCGATATCTCTTTATTGCACGGTAGGGTAAACAAACAAACAAACACTTAACCTTTACACACTGCTAATTATTATTGTAACCTAGACGGCTTATATCCAAATATTTAAGGGTATTACAATTTTTTTTTGACATTTTCTAGAGAAATAAAACCAAATAATTTGTTGAGGATACGGTAGCCACACATTGTTTGATGACAGCTTTGGCCTATTTAATGCATTGCCTCAGAAACACATTTTAACATCAACTGTTCAGAGGAGAGACTCTCCTCCGTGGTAAAATTGCTAAATTGAAACCTTTACTGAGGGAGACCAACAAGAAAAAGACAAACGCTTGTTTCAAGAAACACAAAGAATGGACAGTAGATCAGTGGAAATCCGTACAAAGGTAAACATATGGCATCTGCATGTGTGGTTCCCAACATAAAGCCTGGAGGAAGGATGTGCGATGGCGTGTGGATGCTTTGCTGATGATGCTGTTGGAAATGTATTAAAAAATTCAAGGCCAGCGTGGCTACCCTAGCATTCAGCAGCGACACATGCCATATGGTCTGCACTTAGTGGCACCATCATTTGAGAGAGCCAGGCTAGCTGTTTCCCTCTGTTTCCACTCTTTGTGCTAAGCTAAGCTAATTGGCGGCTGACTGTGTGGCTTCATATATGTCATGCAGAAATTAATTGTCATAGCTACAGCCGTGCCTCGGTGCTTTTACCTTGTCTGTCTATGTGTGGATTTGGTCTTCCTTCCTCATTCTGGCTCTTCTCTCTCTGCATACCTGCCAAACATCAGCAATCAGTGCACCTGTCTTCCATCAGAAGACTGTCTGTCTGCCCGTCTGTCTGTCTGTCTGTCTGTATGTGAGAATTACGCCTGGTTTTCCTGACTCAGGATTATTGCCATCCACTGAGCCCGTCAGCCATTGCTCATAATTGCCTGTCCTGCTATGTCTGCATTTGGGTTCAGCTTAACTAAATTGTGACAATGAGAGTGGTATCGATCTTCTCATCCAAGAGAGAGAATAGTGTATTAACCAAAATGTCAAAGTTTCCCATTGAATGTTAATTAGCAGCATTTGTCAGCTGTAAAATGTGTCACAACCAGTATATTGATATCAAACAAGAACATTAAAAACAGTGTTTGAATATGTCAAATTAGAATTGATCTTTTATCTACCCCCTCCCCCTGTAAGACACAAGTCGTGAATAGCGAAACAAAACAAAATCCATATAGTCATATAGACGTGAGATGAAATATACTTTATGAATATTTTTCTGGGTCACACATCCAGATTTAGAAAGAGTCAGACAGTCAAACACACACACACACTCTCTCTCTCTCTCAAGGAGGGTGCAGATCAGTGATTGAGATGCAGAAAGCAGAGAGATGGAGGAGAAGGAGAAGCACACAATCCCTCCTTATCTAAAGTGACTGAGAGGCAAACTGTGAATAAAGCAAGAGGCAGGGAAAGATGGAGAGACAGATATACACGGAGAGACATGAAAACTGAAAAATAAAATAAGCTTCTACAGTCGGACAGTCTTCTTCCTGAGTGTAAATTCATCAATTTATTAGTGCGTCTCTCCAGCAGTTTCCTAAAACATCCGAGCAGTGTATTATGAATCGAAAACTTAACTCAAAGAGTAGGCACATTACATTTGTTGGGGACTATTTTCAGCCGTGGATTAATACACACAAGACTTGTGTACTCATTTGTGACTCCAAAGAAGGAACCTCTCACAATTCTTTACCGGTTTTGTTTTTTTCGTGGAATTGTTGACACCAAGGAAAATATCCCCAACCTTATAATGTTCTGTACAATGAAAAATTGTTAAGAAAGAGGCATGTAACATCCATCATATCACCTGTTTTCTTGCCTGGAATTTCCTGTTACCTTGTCCGACGTGAGAAAGTTCCCAGCAAGGTGAAGCCTGGGTGGTATTTAGGTGTTTAAAAAAAGAAAAGAAAAGAAAAGGCAAATGCGCGCCATGCTCAGGTAACCGTGTTCGGCGAAACAGTCACCCAAACTCAGCGGTGACCCACCGCCAGGCTTCATTACCTCACCACTCATTGAAAAACATCATGCAAATGTCTTTTCCAGTCAAACACACACACACACACACACACTGGAAGTCTTGTGGTGATGATTTTGTTTTTGTGGATGATTGGGTTGTATGATAGTGGTGGCTCAGTCCCAGAATAGCACACCATACACATTCAAACACACAGTTAAATAGAAACCATCCCCTCTCCCTCAGGCCATTTATATGGAGATGAGAGACTTGGTTACCCAGCGGACAAACAAACACACACACACACACACACACACACACACACACACACACAAATATTGGCACATAGGACTCAACGCAACACCCTCCGTTTAGCTGAGGCCTCCAAGCTCATCATAAATGATAATGCCAGACTTCCACTCAGACTCACACGGGACTCACACCGAACGCGGAACAGAAGCGGAACGGAAGCGGAACGGTACTTTGCCCGGTGTCAACTCACACCGGACGCGGATCAGCCGCGGAACGGCAGCGGAGCGAAAAAAATGAGGGAATAGGGAAGTGGGAAGGGGGTGATGTAAAGAGTCAATGAGCCATGTGACTCTAGGAGGGAGGAAAGGAGTCAGAAGGGGGTGTGGGTGTTGAGGAGGGGGGGAGTAGTGGTAAGAGATTGAACAGGAGGGGAGAGTGAAAGGTGGAGGCCGATGATATTGGGAAATGGGATAGAGGTTGTAGGGGTGTTAAAAGAAACACACGGTTGCATCACCACCGGAAGAGGCCAGTGGTCGTGTCAGGGGGCCGCCGGACCAAGAACCCGGACCGCGCGGAAGGCAGCGACAGTGTCACGAACACCGACACACGTGACCTTTATCCGCAAAGCAACACAGCGTTAGCGGCCACGTTTCATCACTCCGTCAGCTCCGTATTCCACAAAGTTCTGAACCCAGTCCGGCGCTACCCAGGGGTTAATAAATAAACAACCGGGTTGCATGTACGTGAACGCAGAGGTGAGTTAGCTTCCCATATCGTCCAGGTTGGTTGCTAAACAAGTTGCCAAGTGGATTTCTCAAACAACTGTCAAACCTTAATGGGCCTGTTAATCTAATTAGCTGAAGGTTTTAATAAAATATTCAAGTGTAGCAAATGCTACCTTAAATATGTTAATCATGTCCATCAAGAGTCCAATAAATATTCAGTACGTGTCTGAGACTCTTTGGTGTTAACCCAGATTAGTTTAATTTACCACTCACGAAAAGACTAGTCATTGCGATGTCAGAGTAGAAGTTGGCACAAAATAAAAATATATTCAGCTACTTAAGTCCTAAGTCTCACAGGGGTTACAGTCATTAGCTTCCAATCTGTGTTTGTGCTCAGTCAGCTCCGAGGGCTTCAGCAGTCAGCTGATTGAAATACGTTTGTCAAATAGTTAAAACAAGTCAGCGTGGGTGCGTATGATTTCAAACGAGCTTTGGTCGAAGCTTTGTTGAGCTGTGAACGTTAAATATATAATGCAATGTTGCAATGGCTTTCTTTGCAAGCAATCTAGAATTAACCCACTAACCAAATTGGTCTCTCTCTCCTGTCCTGTCTGTTGCTCATGTCTGCTTAATGCTATGCAAGCTTACCATTTCTGTTCTGTGTGTATAGTGTGTGTGTGGTGTGTGTGTGTCTGTTAGGTATGCAACCAGCAGAGCATCACTAAGTTGAAACACGCGACACTTGTTCATATTAACAAGGAGACGTGTGTGTGAATGTAAGTGACACACTTCAATGAAGAGCTCGGCGCATTCACTCACGCCCGCTGCAGTATTAATGAAGCGGTAAATAATTAATAGTTTGACATTTATTGGCGTAAATTTAACTCACACGCCATTGAGTCTTTTCTCAACAAATAGTCTATTCAACCACATTGAGGTGTTGTTATTGGCATGTTTTAGCTGAGGTCGTCATGTAATATTGATGTATAACAAGTGAAGGCAAAAACAGATCTCACTGAGTTGCACTCTTATACTTTTCCATTGTCACACAGCTTTATGCCACTGGGCTCTGCATTTGGTGCATGTTAAAATGTTTAACTTGCATTGAGAAAGGTTGCCAGCACACTAACAGACTGCAGTAACTGCATAATACAGCCATAATGTACATTTCTTTCTTATCCCCATTCACCTCTCTGCTCCTTCTAGCGTTTGCAACTCCTCGGGAACTCCACGAGGACAGCAAGCAAAACAGAGGAGGTCCTCTCCTTCCCGATCATCCAAATCTCCTGCGAGACCCTCTCGGCCAGCCTGCCTTTGGGGACTCATCCCATAGGGAAGCCCGAAATCAAACCAGGCGGAAATCAAAGCAGCCAGAGGAGTTTATCGGATAACACCTCATCTGCTCGCAAACCGCCGCCCAGCCACCTCCCCGGGCCAGTGGTGCCATCGGGTCCTCAGCGGGCGGAAGCAGGCCGAAGTCTTACGCAGCCCACAAGGCTCCGTCTCTCGCAGCCCCCAACAGCACAGGGCAAGGGCTAGAGCTGGACAATCACCGAGTCGACATCCTTACACAAACCTCAGCCTCTCTCACCGAACCAGTGGTACCAGCAGCGCATCATTTGCACAGCCAAACGGAAGAAGGAAAGGGTCCATTTAGCTTAACATTTGGGAACTGTACAGCCTTAAAGGTCTGAAGGACAAGATTGGCAAGCTGCAACACAGAACAGGAGAGGTAGCACAGCTCAGGTACAGGCACGTAAAACACAAGCTAGTCTGGTGCCATTACTGTAAAAAAAGAGGCAAGTTAAGATAAAACATGTAAATTGGGGAAAAAAAAACTGTCTTCCCCAAACTCCAAGAAAAAAAGGTTTGAAAAAAACACCAGTGTTCACAGCAGCTGTCTGGCTCTGTGCCACTAGGGTTACTATTTTGCAGACGGTAATACTGAACTTTCAACTATACCCATGACTTGTGTGGTGGCCTCACCGGATGGAGAAGTTGTTTTCCACAGTTTTCAGTAATAAACCGCTCCGGTGCATCGGTTATCCTGGCTTCTCATTTCTAGACATAGTTTTCTTCACGGTGGCATCTCAAAGTTTTGAGATGGTCGTGGACGTCGGGAGTTTGAACCTTGCTGCCTTTTCCTATTTTTTAAGTATATGGTTGAAATGGTGAATGACCTACAGCACCTTTCTCGTCTCTGACCAACTCAAGGTGCTTTTCGTACATACACGTCACCATTCACCTGTTCACACACATTAATACACTGTGAAATTGGCTGCCAGCAAGAAGCCGCCATCATAGATTTGGGAGCTAATCATTCACACGCCGATGGCGCAGCCTTCGGAGACAATTTAGGGTTCAGTAATTGCCCCAAGGACACTTGAACATGGCAACTAAGGAGCCAGGGAAATACCACACAATCATCTAATAAGTGGACGACCCGCTCTACTCTACTTTTCCTGTGCCACAGCTGGCTTGTTTCCTGTTTCTCGGATTACTGAAATCTGGAGTGACTGCGATTCATTCATCAAAATGTTCATGTTTTGTGTAATAAGCCAAGAGACCACATTTGAATGCCAAACTGTCAGATGTGAGATATTTGTATTCGTCATTTGGGCGCTGTACCTTGTAAGACAAAAGCAGTGAGGTTATTCATTTATTCTTTGTTACACCAAATCCCATTTACATTCAAATGCTTCTTTTTATTTGCATGAAGACAAGTCCAAGCGCCTGTGGACCAGACAAGCATGTGTTATCCCAGAGAGACGAGACAATAAACGCCGCCAGGACAAACGATGTTACTCTGAAGACAGGTAAGATGACCTGCAGATTACGACAACAATGTAACAAGATGGTGCCTTGAGTTTTTCCTGAAGAACAGTGGGAATGTGGGAGGACAAATAAACTCATCAATGACATCGATGAAATTGGCTTTATTTGTGTTTACAGATGCTAACAATGAGAAAGCTCCAGTCGGGTCTTTGTGTTCTGCAGAAAAACAAGGAATTTTTCACTTTCTAAATGTTTGTTCCGTGTCTTAATTTACAAACACCAGCTTTCGAGCGGCGGGGAATCTCCATATCAGTGCTTGTGTTCATTATTAAAAGGTTGTTCTCTCCCCAGTTCAACAGGATTCAATTATCTTTTCCTAATGGAAAAGTATAGAGTATGGATGGTCTGTAAAGGCCTGCTCTGCATGCCGACTGGAGGAATTTAACAACTTACCATCATCAAAGTGGAAGAGGAGAATGTGTGCTAAACATTGGTTTAACTAAGTGTATTTCTTCGAGACTTCGATCCTCCTGCTAAAAAAAAAAGTCAGAAAGAGGTGCACAGAGGCCTTTATGGAAACCTCTTTCAGAGCATATTGACTTTGAAAATATCAGATTGAATCCATGTCAGACACAGTTTGTGGGAGTTGTGTACGGTAATACACAATCAGGACCATTTTTATCAGATGTACTATCCAGGCGAGGTGTGAGCTGCACGAAAATCAGCTTCACGCTGAGATGTGATGATTTACAGTTTATTATCACAGTAGAAAAAAACGTGTGCTTTAACGGTGTGATCAAACTTTCATAAACAAAAGAGACAAGTGATGCTGACTGACTCACCCTCGAATTTGATTTCTTATGAACAAGGAAGAGAAATGGAAAGCGATATCTCTTTATTGCACGGTAGGGTAACAAACAACAACAGACTCTTAACCTTTACCACCTGCTAATTATTATTGTAACCTAGACGGCTTATATCCAAATATTTTAGGGTATTACAATTTTTTTTTGACATTTCTAGAGAAATAAACCAATAATTTGTTGAGGATACGGTAGCCACACATTGTTGGACCCTGGCTATTTAATGCATTGCCTCAGAAACACATTTAACATCAACTGTTCAGAGGGAGAACTCTCCTCCGTGGTAAATTTGCTAAATTGAAACCTTTACTGAGGGAGACAAACAGAAAAAGACAAACTGCCTTGTTTCAGAAACACAAAGAATGGACAGTAGATCAGTGGAAATCCGTAAAAGGTAAACATATGGCTAAGCTGCATGTGTGGTTCCCAACATAAAGCCTGGAGGAGGATGATGCGATGGCGTGTGGATGCTTTGCTGGATGCTGTTGGAAATGTATTAAAAAATTCAAGGCCAGCGTGGCTACCCTAGCATTCAGCAGCGACACATGCCATATGGTCTGCCACTTAGTGGCACCATGTATTGAAGAGCCAGGCTAGCTTTTTTCCCTCTGTTCACATCTTGTGCTAAGCTAAGCTAATTGGCACTGACGTGTAGGCTTCATATTGTCATGCAGAAATTAAGTTGTCATAGCTAAACAGCCGTGCCTCAGGTGCTTTTACCTTGTCGTGTCCTTGTGAGTATTGGTCTTCCTTCCTCATTCTGGCTCTTCTCGTCTCTGCATACCTGCCAAACATCAGCATCAGTGCACCTGTCTTCCATCGAAGACTGTGCGTCTGCCCGTCTGTCTCTGCCTCTGATCTGTATGTGAGAATACGCCTGTTTTTCCTGACTCAAGGATTATTGCCTCCACGAAGCCGTTCAGCCATTGCTCATAATTGCACTGTCCTGCTATGTCATGCATTTGGTTCACTAACTAAATTGACAATAGAAGTGGTACGATCTTCTCATCCAGAGAGAGAATAGTGTAAACCAAATGTCAAAGTTATCCCATTGAATGTTAATTAGCAGCATTTGTCAAGCTGTAAATGTGTCACAACAGTAATATTGAGATCAAACAAGAACATAAAACAGTGTTGAATATATGCCAAATTGAATGGATCTATATCCCGCTCGACACTTTATCTCCAACTCACTCTAACACCAAAAAGATATAAAATGACTACTACCCTTCGCCAAGAACAATCGTGAATAGCGAACAAAAACAAATCCATATGTCATATAAGACATGAGATGAAATATACTTTAATATTTTTTCTATGGTCACACATCCAGATTTAGAAAGAGTCAGAGCAGTCAAACACAACACACAACACACTCTCACTCTCTCATCTCAGGAGGGGGCAGATATCGTGATTGAGATGCAGAAAGCAGAGAGATGGAGGAGAAGGAGAAGCACACAATCCCTCCTTATCTAAGTGACTGAGAGGCAAACTGTGAATAAAGCAAGAGGCAGGGAAGAAGATGGAGAACAGATATACAACGGAGAGACATGAAAACTGAAAAATAAAAATAAGCTTCTACAGTCGGAACAGTCTTCTTCTCAAGTGTAAATTCATCAATTTATAGTAGTCGCTCTCCACAGTTTCCTAAAACATCGAGCAGTGTATTATTATAATTGAAAAACTAAACTCAAAGAGCAGGCACATTACAATTTGTTGGGACTATTTTCAGCCGTGGATTAACACCAAACTTGTGTACCATTTGTAGACTCCAAAGAGGAACCGTCTCACAATTCTTTACCGTTTTTGTTTTTTTCGTGGAATTGTTGACACCAAGGAAAATATCCCAACCTTATAATGTTCTGTACAGAAAAAATTGTTAAGAAAGAGGCAGGTAACATCATCATATCACCTGTTTCTTGCCTGGAATTTCCTCCTGTATACCATTGTCTGACGTGAGAAGTTCTTATCCGAACCAGCAAGGTGAAGCCTGGGTGGTATTAGGGTGTTAAAAAAGAAAAGAAAAAAGAAAGGCAAATGCGCGCCATGCTCAGGTAACCGTGTTCGGCGAAACAGTCCCCAAACTCAGCGTGACCCCCGCCAGGCTTCATTACCACCACCATCATGAAAAAACATCATGCAAATGTCTTTCCAGTCAAACACACAAACCACACACACACACACTGGAAGTCTGTGGTGATGATTTTGTTTTTGTGGATGATTGGGTTGTATGATGGTGGTGGGCTCAGTCCCAGAATAGCACACCATACACATTCAAACACAACAGTTAATAGAAACCATCCCTCTCCCTCAGGCCATTTATATGGAGATAAGAGACTTGGTTACCCAGCGGACAACAAACACACACACACCACACACACACACACACACCACACACACACAGCACACACACAACACACCACACACAACAATTATTGGCACTAAGACTCAGACCAAACACCCTCCGTG
>NC_040022.1:1362540-1399096 GCF_000972845.2 Larimichthys crocea
ATTATTATTATTATCATTGTTACGTGTGTTGTCGTTGTCGGAGCTCTTTCACTTCCGTGTCTTTTCCCGGAAATGATTGGTTGGCATTGGCAACGTTTTAGCCAGGTCTGACGGCGTACACAGTCTGTGAATAAAGAAATCGAAAGGAAGGGCCATAAAAAGGTTTGTTAAATATTTAAACAGCTTCAGTGTCTCTTCAGTGGACATCTTTTTTTTTAAAACTAAACCCGCGCTGCGTGTGTTTGTAACAAACATTTAAATATCAGCTGCTTCACGCTAACGTTACGACAATGTAAATCACCTAGCCTAGCCTAGCCGGCTACAGTTAGCTGAAATCATTGTGTCAGCAGATCTATAGTTAGCTGTCCCCGAGGACGGCACACCGACATGAAGCAGCACACACCGTTTTACAGACAACACACATTGTTATCGGTGATAATCTGACCGGTGCTTAACTCGCTGGTGTCGGCTTTGTAGCCTGCTGCTAACACCGCTGGTAGTAAAAACGTAAACAAAAGCCTCTCGGCTCGCCGACGCCACTGTTTGTTTGTTTATTATTCACACATTTAGTCAACGCTAGCACTAACAGTTAGTAGTTACCTATTAGATGACACGGTTTATTGTATCTAGCAGTAGTTATGTGTGTAGGTCTGACTTCTTTAGACGAGGCTGCTGTAGTTGTCACTGTTGTTTATTGTTAGCACTCAGCAGAGGACTTCTGAACCTTTGTATTCTTCAAATCTTCTCACCATAGAGGAGCGAGGAGCGAGTACAGACTGCAAACAGAATGACCAGGTCTGTAACAACGAGTTATAAGGGCTCTATGCACTGAGTACAAATGGGCCAGTGTTAATAGTGATCATTACAATGTGTACTGCTTTAGGCTTGAGTCAAAGAAGTGTTTTTATGTGAAGTGATTCAAACAGTGCGGGAGTGTCTACGTCTTTCTAATGTTGCTGTTTTTCGTGTTTATGAAGCTCATCTGCTACCAGGATGGTGAATAGTTACAAGCGGACTTCAAGCCCTCGATCCCCTACTAACAGTGGGGAGCTTTTCACCCCGGCACATGAGGAAAATGTGCGCTTTATACATGACAGTGAGTACGGCCTCTCAGTTTCCTTTCAGAATAATAATGCAATCACAATTACAGACCAGGGTGTTGCCCAGGAACCGTGTTTATTTCCTGTATGGTCAAAACAGCGGCAGGAAATTTTGTTTGTTTCACTTTCTGAAGTGGGTGAACTCATTCTGATCACTCAGGCTGCATTCAAACAGGAAAATGCAGGTTTTTTCCATCCATCTGATGTAGTAGGGTAGTATGTTTTGGCTGTCAAAAAAGACAGCATCTTAGAAGTTGAGCTGGATCTGAACGTTTGCTTTATGTCCGATAGTTTGAGAGAGGGAGCGACGTCATTGATAAAGCTGCAAAATAAAAACACAGCGGTTACATTCAGCACAAATAGACCCAACCCCAGCAACCACAACACACCGCCGCACAACCCTGCGGCAATTCACAGCACCTGATCCTCTCTGAATGTGGCCTTAATGTGCAGCATGTTAACACAACCCTTGTCATCGTGTTCATCTCACATGTAAACACTAGCATGAGACGTGTAACTCCATTATTAGTTTCATAGCATGAATTTAAATTACGTAGCATATGTAGGGCAACAGCTTATAGAGCAACAAAACTTGAATGTGAGGACACTATTTGTAAAGAGCATTACAGCATTCGAGGTCACACTGAACAGTGTAATTGTCTGCAAAGTGGAGGGAGCCACACCTTGTTTATTGTGCTGGTTTTAAAGGTGCCCTGCGGAGTTTTCTTGTGAACGAATAAAAATCACTAAAGCTCTTTGTGTTTGTCCTTGAGGTCTAACAAACATGGGCGAAAGCATTTCTTTCCGCCCAAAAAAAACCATAAAAACATTTGTATCTTAGCATGTTACCAACACTTGTAGATCAGCAGGACTGTGCGTCACACTTGCACATGCACAAAATGAACAAAACATGGACCCCTTCAGAAAAGCACTCTGCAGAGTTCAGGAACTCCAGGGAACCATTAAGTCCTGAGAATAGCAGGGTCAGTCACACTAAATGCAGAGAGACTGAGCACTTAAAGGGAAATTTTACAGATTTTAAACCAGCTTTCTATCGTCATAATGAGAGTAATAAATTCAAATTAACCAGGTTAACTTCCATGCATGTTGCGCGCATCCAGAGCTCCTACTTTATTTGCATAAATTGTATATAAGGTACAAAGACGGAGTGGGGGAATCGTTGGAAGTGATGGCGATTACGAGCAGAGCAGAAGAAAAGGTGAGGTTGTCTTACAGTGTAAGTTACAGTTTGTCAGTGAATAAAGGCTGCAGCTTCTCAAGACCAAAGTAAAGCTCCTGTTTGTTATTTCACACTTTCACGCTGGTATAGCTGGGCAGAGGTGACACATGGAAACATCAGCAATGTATTTTCTTTTCACCACTCTGCTCGAACACTGCTCCAAACTCTGCATGGATCTACTGCATCTCGTTTATGTGGCTGACAACTGTGTTCATAGCTTTCTTGGCAACATCCGGGTGGTGCTGCTCCTTACTGCCTGGGTCTGTGAGAGAGTGGAGCTCCTTCAGCACCCCCTGGATGTGTTTGATCATTGTAAATAATGTTCAGGAGCGCCTAAAATCACATTATTAAAGCCGTTTAGTTCAAAATATAAAAAACAAAGATGGCATAAAGGCGGGCATTGCTTACAGTGCTATTGCAAGATCTTTGCATAAAATTAAAACATTTGCATACATTACCCACATTGTGATGATACAAAGCTGGTTGATATATACACATATCTGTAACGACAAGATTTCCTAAATGTAATAAAAGTGTTGTCTTTGCTCTTTCACAGCCTGGCAGTGTGTGCTTAGAGACATCAGATCAACACAAAATAGTGAACGTAATGACCGTGGACCACAGGAGTATGTGGAGAAGAACCCAAATCCTAACCTACATTGTAAGTGAAGTGGATTTTATTTTTATTCTTTTATGTCAAACCAAATTATTAAACGAATCAAGCACAAGACAGTCCTGAACAACCTTTTTCTGTCTGCTCTTGCAGCTTTCACACCAGTGGACCTGAGTGACCTCAAAAAACGCAACACACAGGACTCCAAGAAGTCCTAGTCTTTCTTGTGACAGTCCAGTCGCTTTTTTTTTTTTTTTTTTTTTTTCCACCCGTTATCCTTGAGAACTTTTCCTCCATCAGCCAGAAAGTCAGCCCTGTTGGCCCTTCTAGCACAGAACGCCAAGCTCATTTCTAAACTCTGGACCATAGCAACCCTGCCTCTTTCTTTACCCTCTACAACTGACTAAGAAGAAAAGAAGTGGGATTCCAGGGAGCACATACCTCCCATCTCTTGGTTCATGTTTTTTTTTTTTTCCAAGTCATAAAATCTCCATATGTACATTCTTTATGTGGACGGGACTGATGCAAACTTTCATCAAAATTTGCTGACATCTGATGCTGAGGTATAAACTGTTGACACTCTCCACAGGACACAAAAGACTGCAGTCTTAAATACAAATCCTGTTTTCTTTACTACTGCTACTTATTTGACTTTGGAGGAAAATGCGAAAGGGCTGGCTTCTTCTTCTTTTTTTCTTTTTTTAAGTTTGTTTTGAAAGATAGTTTGATTAGTAAATTGTAGAGGTAATGTAAGGGTCACATTGGATACACACTTTATGGGCAAGTTTTGGAAGCCAAATGCAAATGTAGAAGGCCAACATTTTTATTATAAATTTTCTTGCCCTCAAATGGACTTTACTATGTAGAGACCTCCCCGAGTATGCTGCCCTTGGTTAACTCCCGTCTCCTAAGCCTTGAAACAAAATGTTGAATAAAAGACTTTTACAGTACTGCTGCTTGTTTTGATCCCACATAAGTGTCGACCACGGAGCAAGGAGAAAGGGACCTGAACATCATAAAGCCAGATAATTTAGGAGAATTTATATCCTGGCTATGTTGATTGTAGAGGCAGTTTTTTATTTTCATTATCAATAACTGATTAATAATATGATGTTTAAATTTCATATACTAATATATCCTTAAGGCAGCACAGTGGTGCAATGTTTAGTTCAAACCTCAGCTGGGCTTTTTTGTGTGTACCGGGTACTCAGGCTTCCTCCTGCAGTCCATGTGCCTAATTGGTTAATTGATGACTCTAAATTGCCTGTAGATGTGGATGTGAGTGTGAATGGTTGTTTAAGTCAGCTGGGATAGGCTCCAGCCCTGATGAGGATAAACAGCGCATGCATATGTATAACTTACCCTAACTAATCAGAATCTTAGAGATGAAATTTGCATATGTAAATTACCTGTTTGATCTTTAGTTTGCCTCCAGAGGATATGAAAACAAGCCAATATTAACATTTTAGATGCTGGAACCACTTAAATTTTAACTAATTTTTCCTGTCAATTGATTAATCAACTATTTGTTTTTAGCTCTAAATGATTTTATTATATGAAGCAAACCTTGATATGTACGATATATTTATATAAATATAAATATATAAGTATAAATATTTGTTACAGAGGCGCACGCATGTTGATTAATGAGAAAGTACATTTTGTGTCAGGTAACAGAATTAATGACAGTATCAAGACATTTTAGTAGATATTAAAACAAGCAAATATCAACATTTATCAGAATCAGATTCAGAAATACTTTATTAATTCCCAGAGGGAAATTGTTTTTGTTACCGCAGCTCCCAAACGGTAAGTGACAACACATGTAAACATGGGATGAAACGAAAATTGGTTTCCCCTGGTCCCGGAGCAGCCCAATATCAAATATAAAATAAAATTATATATATATATATATATATATAGAACATAAAATATAAAAAGTAAAGGCAAATTTAAATTTAAGAAAAAGTATATACAATAAATAGAAAAACAACAACAGTATAACACCATGGTGAGGTAGTGAGATGTGCAAGTGTCCAGGTTGTGCAAACAACTGCATTGTGCAATAGCAAGAAAACAAAACTTTAACAATATACACCTATACAATATCCTATTTTAACACTATATACACATGTATAAATAACAGTTAAATAAAACAAGTAACAGTGAACTATGCAATATGTAAGTCTAAAACCTTATAAAGAATTTAGAGGCTTGAACTACTTGTGACATGACTTGTATGGTTAATTTTTTGCCTATTGTTTAATTAACTGATTGTTTTAGCTCGATATGAGTTAAATCTATAAAGATAAACCTGATATATATGGATAAATAAATATGTGTCATAGAGGAGCACGCTGCAGTCATGCATGCTGATTAGGTAATAGTATAATGAGGGTTGTTTATTGGCCACGCATATTACGTGATGACGTAGTGCGTACGTGCAGGACGCACCGAGGCGGTTTGTCTACATACGGCGGACGTTGGTTCATTGTGTTTCTCCTCGGCGCTGTGTTGAGCTGTGAAAGGGCGAAGAGAGGGACCAATCGAGGCTAGGGCGTATTTTTTTAAACTATATTCTGTTGAAAGTTTAGCACTATCGGGGCAGCATAATGGCCGATAAGATGGATATGTCTCTAGACGACATTATCAAGCAGAACAGGCAGCAGCGAGGCGGAGGCCGCGGAGGAAGAGGTCGAGGCCGCGGAGGCTCAGGCGGCGGCCGAGGCGGCGGAGGAGGCGCTGGGCGTCTTGGAGTCAGCGGCGGAGGAGGAGGAGGATTTGGAGGCCGAGGCGGCGGATCCGGCCCCATGAGGAGCCGACAGAACCTGAACCGCGGTAGAGGCAGACCAACGCCTTACAGCAGGGTATGAGAAAATTAGAGGAATGGGCAGAAAAAAACCTTCGGCAAACCTGAAAAGTGCCTGGGTTAACATCTAGCCTAATATAATGATATAACCGCCGAGCGTCCCCTCATGTGAGAGCTCGACGGTTTGCGGTTAAAGCATTAATGGAAGTTGTATGCATAGTGTGTCCCTTCTCCCACAACCCGTATGTGTTACACCATTTTCCAAGAAGAGGCCTCCTCGGAGAGAGAGGGAGCGTTAGGCCTCGGCGGCGGCGGCGGCGCCATTTTGAGGCTTAAATTAGAGCTAGTCGTTGTCGGTGCTTTCCACCTCCAAGTGTCAGAAAGATGGTGAGAGGAAACCACTTCATCCAGCACGTTCATTTTTCTTCTCCGTACCACTTGTGGCATCATAAGTGTCCCGGTGCAGCGACCAGGCGGCGGCGGCCTTTTGTTCGGGAGTGGCTGGCGGGTCTTAACAACAAGGCCCGTTTGGTGGCTGTTCAACCAGCGTGGCTGTTTTTTTTTGTTTTTTGCTTGTGGATGGATCAGTGGACTTCAACTCCCCCTTCTCTCTCTCCCCCCACATGATAGTTTTACTTTAAGTTAATATGAGTTTTTTTTTTTTTAGACGAGCAAAACAAAAAGCCCCAATCAAAATGGCGTGGTCTCCAAAATGGACGCTCAGATAATCCACGCTCTCTTTAGAGGGGGTAGCTGCTCCTAGTTGTTTTTTTTGTTTTTTTTTACCACCTCCCCCTCAGTTTATGGACACTTACCCCCCCCTGAAAGCATGAAAGCCCCCCTTTTTTCGTGGCTTGGTAAAGAACTTTTGGGCTGCCCCTGGGAAACATGGTGCAACGCTGGAGGCAACGCTGCTTCAGATGGCGACCCCCTGTGTGCCCGAGGATCATGTCTGGTGGAGGCGCAGATGGCAAGAGAACAATGGGCAAGATTTGGTAGCTAGCCGGGGAGGGCAAGTTGCTCAGGGGTTAGTATACTGATTGTGGGTGGCTTTGGGGGTAATAAACTGCTCAGTTTTGTAACATATATACAATCTCAGTAGATGCAGCACAACCTCATAATGTAAACAGAGGTGATATACAATGCACCCCCTTTCTGTTTTTTTGTTAAGTTGTTTGTCCTGTGTATGTCCCTCTGTCTGAACTGATTCACTTGCTTGTAGTGATGGGGTGGGCAGGGAACATTGGGGGACCCTCTTGGGGGAGTTGAGCACCCTGGCCCTGTTGGAAGTGGAGCCCCTGCTTGCCCCAACACCCAGCCGTGTGGACTCTGTGATTGACAGAGGCAAGGGGATCCTGAAGTCAGCAGGTGCGTTCTCTTTCATCTGTTGCAGCCTAAACAGCTTCCCGATAAGTGGCAGCATGACATGTTTGACAACGGCTTCAGCGGCTTCAATGGCGCTGCTGGGGGCGGCGGAGGAGCCGGTGTGGAAACTGGAGGGAAGCTCCTCGTCTCCAATCTCGACTTTGGGGTGTCAGATGCAGACATTCAGGTATTGTGTTATTACGTTGCCCGTTTGTTAGACAAGCTTGTTTGGTATGGATCAAAGGGATGGCTAAGGGTTTTTCTTTTTCCAGGAACTCTTTGCTGAATTTGGGACTCTGAAGAAGGCTGCAGTTCATTACGACCGGTCGGGGAGAAGCCTGGGAACTGCAGACGTCCACTTCGAAAGGAGGGCAGACGCTCTGAAGGCCATGAAACAGTACAACGGAATCCCACTCGATGGTATGCCTAAAACAATCATATGCAACGCAATAACTTTGATTTTATGTCTGGCCAAATTGTGAGGTTTCTCCTGCCTTTGTCTCTCTAGGGCGACCTATGAACATACAACTCGTCACATCACAGATCGACACACAGAGGCGACCTATGCAAGGGTGAGTGTCGGTCTTTTTATTCAAGAAACATGACTGGAAAATACTGGGAACGCTGTGTGTGATGGATGTTCTCGTTTTCAGTCTGAACAGAGGTGGTGGAGGCATGAACAGAAATCGTGGCGGCGGCTTCGGAGGCATGCAGAGAGGACGTGGCGGACGTGGTGCAGGCGGTGCCAGAGGAAGGGGTCGAGGTGGCCGAGGAGGCGGTGGCACTAGTAAGCAGCAGCTGTCAGCAGAGGAACTCGACGCCCAGTTAGACGCCTACAATGCCAGGGTATGTTCAGCTGTCAATCCCGTGTCTGGCATCAATTAACAAATTATGCTTTTGCAGCTGTCTAACTCAAATCCTTGTTTTGTTTTCTCAGATGGACACCAGCTAAGAAATGAAGCTCCTCCGAGTTGTCGTCCCTTCTTGTCTGCACAGAAGGGTTGTTGTTACAAATGTGCAGAATATTTTACACTTGGTTGTCTTCTGATGTGATTGAGATTATTGTCCTAAATTCTTCTTTTAAATGCTCCGAAGTGTTTTTTACCAGTATTTTTTTTCTTCCCCTTTTTCTGATGAAAATGGTTTTGGCTGTAGGTAAATGTGGACTGGTGTTTTCCCAGTTCTTTCCTCTACCCTGTAGTTAATGAACTTGTAATAAAACCTGCAGTGCATATTAACCAAACACAGTCTCTCTACCTTTGTCCATGTGTCTGCTTGACCATCTAGTGTTGGAATGCCGTTAAGTTCATCTTTTTAAATATTTTAACATCTGCAAACCACCACATATTGTTTTTTTGGTAATATAGTTTGCTATAAGATCAATTTATGTTATCACAGTTCACAAGGTAGATAAGAGAAGTGCTCACTTAAAAAAAACTGAGTTTTGAAGATACTATCTTTTTAGATTTGATCTTAAGCTGCATCTCAGTGTGACGGTCTGATGCGTTTGAAGTATTTTTGATCTTTCGGAGGAAGCAATTGTAATGCCTGATTCATTTTTGAACTTTGTAAAACCCACAATGACTCATTCTGAAGAGAAACGTGTCAAAATCAATGTCCGTTCAATCTTTTCCCAAGAAACAATTGACCATTTATGGAATAGCTGATAACATAACATCAACAGAAAAAGTGGCCAAATGCAAGTAACGCTAGGTCTGATTGAGAACTGCCCAATAAAGCTGCAAATTGAACAATAATTGTTGAAATTAAAGGGATGTGTGTGTGTGTGTGTGATAGTTGGGAAATGAGAATTTCCTACACCTGAGCAGCCTGAGCAGTGTCGTTGCAGAGGTCAAACACAGCCACTAGATGTCGCCCTGCTCTGTCACTACCATATATGGTCTATACGTTACTGTATCTCTGCTGTACTATACGTCATGTCAGCATGTGGCTTTGACAAACCACTTTAAAATGTACTTTTCCTGTTTGCCACATCTATGATATGATGTGATCTGAACTGTGCAGCAGCTCAGTGGGGTGAAGATGTTGTGTAGTTGCTCACAGGCTGCAGGGTGGTGTGAGCTGACACTGAGGTGGAGGTGGAAGTGAACAAAGTCTAAAATGTCAGGAACTCAGAGAGAAATGCGAGTGTGCAGCTCTGCAAGCCCACGCGTGTCGCAAGAAGCCGGAAGCGTGTTTAGAGACAAAAGTTTAAATTATTAACGAATACAGCTTCCGCTTAGGATTTCAAGATTAAAGCTTTTTTTTTCTTCCTTTAGTTCTTGGTGTTTAGAATAACACCTGATCATCATGCTGTCAAAAACTACCTATAGCTCCGTTTCTATGACTGCCAGCGGTAGAAAAAGTAATCAGATCCTTTACTTCAGTATAAGTAGTAAACTATAATAAAAGTACTTATTAAACATAAATGTGTTTTATATGATACATTAAGTTTAAATAAATGAGTACTCTTTAGGTAAATTTGCCACTATTACATTTAAAGTTTCTTTTTTTAATTTATATTTCACATCAGTGAATTCTTATTATTGATGAATCGACACATTTTAATTTTTGGCTGTTGACAGTTTAACTAGTTAATTTTAGCTACTTTATATATTGTTGGATATATAAAGTAGTATTTTATGATAATCTGTAGAGTAACGAGTATAAATAGACGATCACAAAACTCAGGAAAGTTATTTCACAGTTGAATTTAAATTAGTTATAAGCTTCATAAACTTGAATAAAGTTTAGAAGTTATTAATAGTCAAGTCAACTTTATTGTCAATGCTGCCATATGTACAGGACATACAGAGAATTGAAATGGTGCAAACAACAATATACATGTAATATAAAGTATAAAAATACATACAAGTAAAAAAGATATAGAGAAAATAGCAAATCTGAAAGATATAAACAAGTAAAAAAGATATAGAGAAAATAGCAAATCTGAAAGATATAAACAATATAAATATAGCAAACTGTGACACGGTGCTTTAAACAGGACTAGTCAAGTCAACTTTATTGTCAGTGCTGCCATATGTACAAGACATACAGAGTATTGAAATTTCGTTTTCCTCTTATCTCGGTGCAAACAGCATAAACATAAAATATAAAATATAAGTAAAAGATGTAAAAAAAAAAAAAATACAAATCTAAAAATATATACAAGCTAAAAGACATAGTAAAAATACGTACTGAAACGTGGAATTACACATTTCCTGCAGTGAATAAACGATTTACACGAATACTAACTTCTGTTATATTGTCCTAATATTTTTCCATTGAGCCACGTAGAGAAATAACACTTTTATTTTGAAGGCGGCACACCGGACGTCGCGCGCTCCGCCGGGCAGCCGTTAGCTCAGATTTTCCTCGGCCGCTTCACTTCACTCGCTCTCTCCTCACAGACTGTCCGAGCCCAGCGACCGACCGACAGGCATAACGGTGAGAGTTGTTCAAATACTTCATAAACTACTTTTATAAGTCATTTTCACACGGTTTAGCACACATACCTGAGCCGCTGTTCGCTTTTGTTTGCAAGTTGTTGTGTGTTTTTTTTTTTTAACGGTTGAGGAAGTGTGAGCAACTTCAACCGCCGGGAACGTGAGTGATATGAAAGCAGTAAATTAATTCAGCTAAAGACACAAAGCTGCGAGTTTTTACAGAGGTTTATGTTTGTAACTTTCACACGGTTAATTTAAGGCTAAGTCACGATAAAGTGGAGTTAAGAAGTCAGTCATTTAAGAGTCTATTTCCGGGTGTTGGGTCTGATCTGAGCTGCCAGTGTCGGCCGCCGTTAGGTGACGAAACCCGCTGAGTTTAATAGACACACACACGTTGATTGTTCGGGTCTACAAGTGGACTAAAAGTTTATTAAAGTGTGTGAGCTGGTGTGGTTTTAAATGCGTGTGTGAGCTGGCTGTCATCTGTGTGTGAGCAACATTTTTCGGCCACTTCCTGGAACAGTTTTAATTTGAATTGGCCTGGAGGGCTCACACCTTAAATCAGCCTCCATCTTAGCTGTGTGTGTGTTTTTTGTTCACACGGTCAAGTGCACACACACACACACACACCCACACACCAGCTGAAATCAGAAGTGACCTCTTCTCTGTGTGTGTGTGTGATAGTTAGTTTGTATTTGAAGAGCTGAGATCATCCCAAACCACCAATCCTTCCCTCTTTTCCTTCCTGTGTGTGTGATTTATTTTTTTATGTCCTGGAGGACTTGTTTTTTTTTCCTTTTTCTTTTTTGGACTTGGCTAACTTTCAAATGACACATTTCTGTCAAGGCCTCCTCATTTGAAATGAGCAGCCCTGCTGATGCAAGCAAGCAAGCAAGCAAGGCCGGATGTAACTAATTTTGTTAGTTTCTATCTCTCTGCATCGAGCAGGAGGAAGAATGAATTACTAAAGGAGCAGCGTGAAGCGTTTTTGATGTGGTTATTCATTGACTTTTGCAGCTTTATCTGCTTCAAACAAAAAGGTTTGCACCTTCACTAATCTTCATATTTTCTACTGCTTGTATCCACTCGTGTCAGTGGCCTCCTTAGCTCATGCTCACAGGGGAATATCTGATCAAACTGAAGCTTATTTTAAACTACTTAATGCACTGTTAGGTAGTTTAATCTTATATTTTCTAATAATCTGCAGACTGAGCGGTATAAATAGACTGAAAAATCACCAAACTCTTTCACAGTAAATGTTAGGAGTCTGATTAGTGTTCCAAATTAACACAAAACTAAAATCATTTTAGTCAAACATGACTTATTGCTACAAATTCGTGCTTTTAATATGACACATTTTCTCCAGTGAATAAACAACCTATGTAGTTATTACCAATGCGACACTTTATTTCCATTTATATCCTCATTTTGTCTGCGAGAGTCCGCCCCGTCTACTTGCGTAACCACCACGACGACTCGTGTCATCGGCCTCTTCTGTTCGAGCTCGGGCTCACAGGGGAATAAGTTGCATTGTGTGGCTTTCCTCAGCCTCGACAGCGGCCTTCAGAAGCACATCCTCTCAGAAATAATGGCCGTGAGTGCTCGGAAATCTTGGTAGTATTTTTGAGGACCGTACTTTTAATTTTTCCCCCCTTTTTGGTTGGATTTGCATGTTCATAGTTTGTTTGAAGGGAAGCATTGTGCAGGCGTAATGTGAAGAGTGCATCCACTCCACCTCCAGGCTTGTTGCCCAGGGAGGCAAAACCGAATCTGGCTCTGGCCGAGGAACTCCTCTCGAGCAGGGGGGAGTAAGCCCTGACCTTTCAGCTGGCACCTTGGCTATCCCATTCACTCGCAGCTTCCTGCTGCTGCGTGCAGGGATTTCTCGCTGGCTATTTTTACAGCTTCCTATTTGTTCTGGTTTCTTCCTGGGATGGAGTCACATTTTGTTTCTTTTTCACAGTCCCCTCTCTCTGTTGCTCAATTTCTCTGCGATCAGATACGTTTTATCTTCTTCTATAACCATGATGGACATCCTGCAGACGTTATCTTGGGTTATTTAATTAGCACAAGCACAAGTTTTCTAGCTTGTTTTAAGTATTATTCTCTCCCCCTTCTCTACTTCTCTTCATCTATATTGCATCAGCTCTGATCAAGAGCTCTTGGTGTAACACTTCCTCAAACCTTCGGTATGTGCAGCACTGCTTACATCCTCAATTTGGCAGCACGGCATTATGATTTTATCTACTGAAATCTAGCCAGTGTCCTTTTTGCATTTCTATCATCACAGCAAAAAGAAGCATTAAGCCGCATTGCCCTCACAGGTAGAACGTTAAGAAAGATGAGCTGTGCTTCAGCTTTGCAGCGTGTGGTTTGAGCTCTCCAAAGGATATGAATCATCTGAGTCACCAAGCTCGCGCCTGAAAGAGGAAGTTTGCAGTAATTTCTCAACAGACAAAATAGGCCTGGCATGCTACTCCACCGCTGTATCATCATGTACAAAGGATGCACAGATGTATTCAGTGCAGTCATTGACTGGATTGTTCAAATATATTTTAAAAATCTGATGTGCTCAATATCATTCAATCAATTTCATCCAAACGAAATGTACCACAAAGGCTTCACACAATTAAAAACAGACACTCATGCCTTTTAAACAAAAACACAACCAGAGGCAGGTCAACAAAAGAAAAGACAAACAATAACAGAAAATAAAAGACAAAAAATAATATTTGCATTCTTTTCCAGTCAGTCCGTCACCTAAATCAACACCAACATGATGGTGGGAGGAAAAACTAGGTCTAAAATTGACCTCTGCGTGATCAGGAAATACACCCAGCCCAAACACGCCTACATGACTGTAAGAAAATGTGAAATCAGGATTGCAACAGACGTTACAAATTCTACTAAACAAATAAACGTAAGCGCGAGTATTCAAACAACCGTTCATCGTCAGTGAACCAAAACACATTTTTAGATCGCCTTAATTTAAAAATGTAATTAGGACAAAATGGCATGCGTTGCTACCTTGCCACATCGATGGAGCATGTACAAATTTCAACAGCCCCAGTTGCATTAACTGTTGCAGGATCACTCATTCACACGAACCCGAGGAAGGTCAAAATGTTTATTTGTAGTCTTTGAGCTACACTTGAAAAGATTTTAATACAGCAGCCTGACGAGGACACATTGAAGTGTAGAGAAGTCGTGCTGATAAAAAGCAAAGGTCTGCGAGCGTCGCACGAGAGAGACCAACAGAGATCAGAGCGGCCGTAGATCTGCGGGTGACATCAATGAGGCCATGAGCTAAATGTCACCTCACAAAGGTTGCCAGCTTTCACTTCTGGAGAAGCAACAATCACGTCCTGTTTGTGTCCCTGAGGTAAAAGTGTCAGAATAATAATCATGAGCTGCAAGACTTCCACTTCTCTACAAACCTCCTGTCAGATCTTAAGATTTCCTGACGTCTTGCTGCCATACAGCTGGGAAAACTTGACTAAATCATTTCACCCTGGCAGAGGGATACTTTGAGTAAAGGCGGATGGTGCTGTGTTGCACAAGCTGGGCTACGTGTTGCTCTCACTGTGCCAGAGTGTTGTTCCTCCTCCAGTATTCTTCCTCCCTGATCAGCGGCATCAGTAACATCACATCAACCAGTCATACATGAAGCTTTGCAATCTTCAGCTTTACTTAAATTCTGGTCAGGAAATGAAATCTGACCCTATTTTTGATTGATTCTCTTTATATTTAATGTGTAACGATGAGTTCGACGACGGTATTTAAGACCAAATGACTGAATAACTAATAGCTGATTGTCTCAAAAGACAATTAAAGGCAGCTAATTAGTTAAAGAAAGTCCGAGCAATGTTTTATTGATATTCAGTGTTTGATTTCACTCAGCTGGACGAGTCTGAGAGTCAGATCATTGCACTGGTCAAGTGTAATGCAGCCTAAAAGATCAGGAAAACACACACACACACACACACACACTTCATAAAGCCTGTATCATCCCACAGGGATTCCCCGGGCCAATTATCTTCAGCGATGTTTCCATGACACGCTCCTGTCAAGAGAATCCTCTTGACGTGTCACCGGTGACACTTTCCTGTCCCTGAATGCCTCATTAGCCGTAATCCCACTTTCCCTAATCTTAACCGATCAGCGCTGTTGCTAAGGAACACGCCTTAATCTGAAGCCACAGCCGCCGCGAAGCCCCGAGAGTGTTTTGTAAAACCGCGGCCGCTTAGCCTCAGTCAGGCAGACGGATTATCCCGATGGAGTAGAGAGCTTCCACGAAAGGTGGAGGTTAGAGCACAGAGGTGGCGAGGAGGTTCAGGTCCAGTGTTTGTTTGCGATGATCTCATGGCCTGTGTGTCGTCTCCCAGCAGGCAGAACAATGACGGGGCCTTTTCCTGTCAGATCAGTATGTGGCCAGTTTGCCACAGTCTGCATTGTTTGAGCAGGGTTAGCCAGAAAGAATGCGCATCATGACGAATGTTGTTCAAACTTAATCCATTTTACTCGGCGCATGAGCCCCCTTTTTTTTAAATGTTTTTTTTATTTGCTGAATCAACAATTTCATACGTGGTTAAGATGGCATCTGTGTGTGCAGACATTGTGTAACAGACTAATAAACAATTAGAGACTGAGGCAGCTCAGTGTGAAGAGGGCGTTCAGCGTCCATCACACACTCCTCAACAGGACTTGGATATCAAGTAACAAAACACACGGACGAGTTTTTTTTAGATATTTTACTTGACAAATATGTTTTTCTAAAGCAATAGATACTTTGTTGTCCTTAGAAGTTGCCACAGTCTGTACAAAGCCTCACAGATACATCAAACACCACAACACAACTACAAAAATAAACAATTCAGCACATCCTTCCACTGGTAAAAAACTCGAAAATCATGGTCAGATAAAAAAAAATGAAAATAAATAAGCGTGAGAGAGTGCATTAGTGTGAGGGGGGAAAAAAGATTACACCACTTGAAGGATGTCAGATTGTGTTGAAGCTCACATCGCTCTGCGTGCAAAGTGACTTAAAGTTGGGCTGCGGCTAATGATTATTTATGATTCATCTGCTGATTTATCATTTGAGCTATAAAGTGTCAAAGACGTCATCCTTTGCCTTGTTTCGTCCGACCAACAGTCCAAAACATTTTCACTTTACGGTCACAAACATCTTCCAAAGATCTTAAAGGGGCCGCCTGGTTTTAATTTTCTTTAAAACAGCCCAACATTAATGAGATTTCTATAAACAGGTAGCCTTCTCTTTTTGTTCATGTCGTTAAATTTGCATTTCAAAATATTCATGTTTTATTTTAAAATAACCAAACTAGTTGGAAATTGATTTGCTGTGGGTTTATTCAAATCAGTCAGTCGATGAATAAGTAAACAAGATGATGAATCTCAAAGACTTTCCGTGCCAAATTTTAGTTCTTGACAGATTTTCAGCACACGCATCGATCCGTAACTAATTATTGAAGTGGAATATTCAGCCCTTCACTGAATCAGCATTACACGCCTGCAACACGTGGATCTCACGGTGCACGGTCTAAAAATGACACAGAGATCGATCTCAGCAGCTTAACCAGCGGCTCAGTCGGAGGTTCAGGTGTGCCATGCTAGTTTCTGCAGCTGACGTAGCTCTGCGCGCCAAGCTTGAAGCTTGGAGACGAGCACCGCCCACAGATTCATTCATTTCCTAATTTGGAGACTCGAGCAGACATCATTTGAGGAAATTTGCAGCTCCGGCATTATGCACCGTTTCACACATGCAAACATATTTAGATGTTTAGATCAGCCCTCTTAACTCTAACTAAGTGTTTGGCCTCCACAGGCCTAAAAACTAGTACATACTTGCTCCCATGCGTCTTCAGAGACTTTATAAGCGTGCACCAACATACTGCATGTCTAATGGGAGGCAGCACTTCCTCCTGTGTGTCAGTTTGGTACGCTGCAGGAGACGAGCTCGTGCAACAAGAACCGAGAAAAGGAAGTGAGAGAAACGACCTGTCGGTTGATACTTGAAGAACGATATGACGCTCTTGTTTTGCTCTCAACAACAAGGAGCCTCTCGCTCATTCACCTCGACCAGAAACACTCACACACAGCTGACCGGCCATCGGCAGACGAGGAATTTGTGCTTTTATGGACGCACAGAGGGCCCCGTCTGTGTTCTGAGTTCCTGCTTGGCTAATACCCAACTATACATGGCAGACACAGAGAGAAGGGTTAGCTGGAGAACCAGTTTTGTTCTGTGGTGTGGAGTTTCTGTTTGCAGTAGTGATTTATTGTGGTTCCTCAGCCTGTAAATGTTATGTTTGGGTAGTATCACCTGTGCTCAGCCTGCCTGAGCGAATAAACCCGAGCAAGATTTAGACTAACCTTTGTGTAAACGGAGAAGCTTCAGTGTCATCGTTTTTAAGATTTAATCACTTCGTCGTGTGATTCAACATAACTCGAGGGCATAACTTTTTTTTTTCTTCCCCAAGAGCGATAAATCCTCTTCTGCACTGTGACGGTGTGAGTTCAGGCCTGGTTCAGTGCACTCAAATACAGGAAGTTCAGTTTGTTCAACATGCAAATGTTAAAAGAATTCAGGGCGAGAAGCTCGAGGGCGTAATTTAGTCGTTTGGCTCAGAGGAATGTCGCCTCAGCGGCTTAAAGAAAAAAGCCAAATAGAATAATGAATAACTTGAACGTGGCTCTGCTGTCGTTCGACTAGTAAGCAGTATCGCTTCTCCTAACAACACATGAATGGCCGCATCATGAAACTGCTGGACCGATGGGTGCACCATCTCCGAGGACGGACCGCACAGAGCCGTCTCATGAGAGCACCGCCTTCGCCTTTTGTTGCAGGTGTTGATCAGCAGTGTCCAGCACATGTGCGCCAGATGTTAATAGATTTGCATGAGTGCATTTTACGAGCGCGAACAGTCGAGAGTCCTCACAAACACCTCAAGTTCTCAAAAGCAAGTGTGATCTCATCGTTGCTGTTGTTGTGCTGTTTCCGGCTCAAAATCACTCGTAATCACTGGTGACTGCTGTGTCACCACCACATTAGCACTGCTGCCGCTTGTTGTAGAGAAGCGAGGAAGAAGCTCAGATAGTCATCAGGTTTTTTAGACCACCGGCCTCTGCTGTATGTCAGAGAAACACGTGGTTGTACAGATGAAAACACAATAAAACACAGCTGTCTCCTGCCAACAGTAATGATAGAGTTAGCCATTACGATCCACGCCAAGCTTGTCGTAATCCGTTTATTTGACAGAGGAATCTTTTGTTGCCAAGTTTATCACTTCGTCACACTTTCTGGACAAAGTTGTTGCTGTCAAGTGTTTTAAAATGATTTCTATCTCTGCGGTATCGAGTTAATCTCTAGAAATCACTGAATAAATGGCGAACAAACAGGAGGAGCCGTGTGATTTATGTTTCTACGTGAACTGCTGCTTTACATAGCAGGAGCTCCTCCAGGTCAAAGTTCAGAGGTTTCCCTCATCCAGGAGCTGGATGTCTAATAACCACGCATGTGCTGGTCAGATTTCATTAAAGCAAAGAGGAGAGCTGGCCTCCCGCTTATTACTTCATCATCTTCACATCCGCTAACCCGTCCCCTCTCCTCTCTGCTGTCGCTTTTTTCAGCAAACAATGGCAACGGAGCAGGAGCCTACACCAGAGCAGCTGGCGGCGATCGCAGCGGCCAACGAGGAGAGCGAAGCCCAGGTCAACTACAAACCTCCCGCCCAGAAGAGCTTACAGGAGATCCAGGAGCTGGACAAAGACGACGAGAGTCTGCGCAAGTACAAGGAGGCGCTGCTCGGCAGTGCTGCCGCGGTTGTCGCAGGTTAGCCCTATGACTAGTCCTCGTAGGAGTCTTTTTAAAGTTGTAAAGTGTGTGTGTGTATCCATAACATTCACTCCAACAGCTGGTAAACGTGCTGCTCTGTGTGTTTGCACCACCAATAATGCGGGAAGTCAACCCGCAGTTATCTGTTGTGAAAACAGTTCAGAGTCGTACTCTACGTCGTTTCTGTTTCTATTATCCTAGAATTTCATCCAGGCAAAGTCCTTAGACAGACATTAAAGACAATATGTGACGCCCTTTGATAGTATGTCTAGTGTCAAGTAGAAATGAAATGACTTATAACTAATAACTTAAGTAAACTCCAGTGTTGACAAGTTTCTGATGTTGTAACTAAAAGTTAAATTAAGAAAACAAAGAAAAGCCTGAGAGTACGGTGATCGTCTGTCCAAACAGTGAGGGAGTTGGTGCTTCCTCACAGTGGTAACACCTTCAGCAGAGTAACGCTACTTTAAAAAGTTCAGAAGAAATAACGATCACTCTAGCGGGTTCGTTTGAAGACGTTAGACGAGGTCCAAGTATGAAAATTAGGGCTGATCATTAAAAAAAACTTTAAAATGTTTAAAATCTGGAGGTTCTTACTTTAACTTTCTCTCCGCCTCATATCTAGTGGTTGACCTGTTTCTCTTACTGAAATGTTGGTTTATTTACTGAATATAAACAGCCCACATGAAATCCTCTCGGAGCTGGGAAAGAGGTCTGGTCACTGCCTGGAGTTCATCAGAGCCGTGTTATAAATAACCATGTTAGTCCCTCGAGGTCTGTGGACGGTACTGAAGGTTCAGAAGCAGCAGCAGCAGAAGAAGAAGTCATCCACCCTGCACCGCCCTGTTTTAATGTTAGATTCTAACTCTCTCAGGTGAACGATGTTCCGGTCATAAACTTTTCTTTCTGTCTTAGATCCCACCGTCCCCAACGTCCAGGTGACGCGAATGACTCTGCTATGTGAGGCGGCGCCCGCCAACCTGGTCCTGGACCTGACGGGTGAGTGGATCATTCATCAGATGAACATTTACGCAGCTGTGTGTCCTCGCAGCAGACACACGGAGAAGAATCGGCTCATCGTAACCATTATGAACTGTAATTACTCCCATCCTCGTGTGCAAACGTAGACCAAACGACCTGCTGGGTCATTAGTTTGTTAATTAATAATGACATGCCTCATGTGTAAGTGGGTTAATGAGCCATTTCCTGAGTTCTCTCCCTTGGTGGTCTGACTGAGCTGCAGCAGAGAGGGAGAGTCGGGCTAACTGTGCCACCTGGTGGACAGTGTCACCACCACACGCTGCGTTATAAACCTTGACTTTTGTTTTCCAGGAGACCTGGAGGGCTTCAAGAAGAACCCGTTTGTGATGAAGGAGGGCGTCGAATACAAAATAAAGATCAACTTCAAGGTGAGAGAGTCTGCTCTTCATCAGCGCGTTACTGCAGTGAAACTGTGGAGCAGGAAATGATGCTCGTTGTCTTCTGCAGGTCAACAGGGACATCGTGTCAGGCCTGAAGTACACTCAGCAGACATTCAGGAAATCAATTAAGGGTAAGACGATGATTTTAAATTTGACTTAAATTAATAATTTGACATTTTGGGATCTTATTTGCTGCTTTTCTACGAGTCAGATGAGAAGATTGACACCACTCATGTCTGTGAGAGTCTAATCCTCAGAAATTCCTCTGATGCCTTTTGAGTTTTAAAAAGCCTCAAATGAACCTGTTGAAGCTGCACGTCATACTGAGTTTGTTTGAGTTATTATCGGTGAGTTTCTCTTAGACTTTCAGAGGCGATCTACATACATAAGCTGACCTGTTTTTGTTTGTTTTTTTAGATTATTTGAGGCTTTTCAAGCTTTATTTGACAGAGATAACTGAAGAGTGACAGGAAAGGAATTGAGATCAGAGAGGGGGTGACGACACGCTCTGAAGCTGATAAGTTTTTAATCTGAATTTGTCATCAGTAATGAGGCGTTCATGAGGCAGCATTTCTAATAATAATTTTGCATGCATTTTGTTGTGAGTTTTAAAGAGGTGTGTTTTTTATCAGAGATTTGAATGTTGGAACGTCAGCACAGTTGTGAATGTGTTTGGGGGGGAGAAGGCTCTGTCACTCCAGGTTCAGTGTTTGGACCTCGGGTGGAGGTTTGCATCGGATTAACGGAGGTTATGGTGATGGAGCAGGTCAGTGGTAGGTAGGAGGGGGGCCTGGTTATGGAGGGCTTTGTGTCTGAGGAGGAAGATTTTGAACTGGGTGAGCTGTGGGACCGGAAGAACAGAACAGAAATGTTAGTGCAGCGATAAGTACTACTCGTAGATAGATTTAGCATGTCCAGTTGTCGGTAGTTTTCAGAGGAGGTCCTCTCTGAGGAGCTGCAGGAGGGTTTTAAAGGTAGAGGGCGCCCCTGATCTGGTAGCAACTGGTAGGTTCCACCAACGGGGAACAACAGACGAGAAAAGACCAGGCACACTGCCACTATCTGAAAGAGTGTGACCGAGCCGTGCAGCAGATCTTCAACAACCATCTCACCACTCCTTTCTTCTCCTTCTCTAACGTACAGTCGACAAGTCGGACTACATGGTTGGCAGCTACGGGCCCAGAGATACTGAATACGAGTTCGTCACCAGCTTGGAGGAGTCGCCCAAAGGGATGATGGCCCGCGGCAACTACGTCGTCAAGTCCAAGTTCACAGACGACGACAAACACGATCACCTCTCCTGGGAGTGGAGCCTCGTGATCAAGAAAGACTGGAAAGACTGATTCCTCCTCCTCGCCCTCCTCCCATCAGCGTCTTCCTCTGCTTCTTCTTCTTCTTCCCCTGCCGTCATTCTTCTTCTTTCTGTCTGGATTAAGCGTTGATTCAAGCTTTTGCTCTCTCCGTCCATTGACACCCACTCTTACAGTTTTCCTTTTCTTACCCTGAATAAACGTCATTCCTCCCATCGCTTCATCGGTTCGCACCCGGCCTTCCGTTTAAGTATTAAATCTTATAAAATGGAGAAAGCAAACGATGTGCACAATCCAGATTTTTGCAGTTTGTTTATAAAAGAAAAATAAGTTTAAAAAAAAAGACAAATTTAACTATGTAATTCTTTCTGCCTTTTCTGCTTTCTTTTCATCCCCCTTTTTTCTTTATTTCTCTTTTGTACGACCACCGTGATCTGCCTTTTTGAAAGCGTTGTACAGGAAGCAGTAGTGCTGTATGTTCGTGGCCACTTGACGGTCAATTGCTGGACGACTCTCGGGGCGAAGCAGCAGCAGCAGTCCTCCTAAAGCCTTTTTTCGAGCAGATCATTTGTACCTCTTTTGAAAATGATTCGTCAGCCTAAGACTTCTGCCGAGAGAACGGGGCAAACAAAATTACCTCTAACCAGTTGCGACCCCTTAAACTTTAGGCGTGGCTGCTCCTCTCCTCTGATCAGGGTCTTTTAGCAGCCATGCGGCCTTAACAAGAAAGAAAGAGAGACAACCCAGTTGAGCCATTTGCCTTCAGATTATCATGTGAGCTCGTTTTAACAATACATGGGGCATCAGGACTACTACAGGACTTTTTAACACCTTTATTTCAGGTTTGTAAAAACCGTTTGTTGATATCGATCATATTATCTCTATTTACACACCTTGTTTTTCACTGCAGTACGTAGAATAGAAGTGAAATCAGATCATGATACAACTGTAAATACAAGTCGAGGTCGCGCTGACGGATTTCCCCGAGGCCGCGTTGTTGTCCGAGGAGTTCTCTAAGTTTGAGCCGCTCACCTCGTGAGTTTTAAAAAAAATCACCAATGCTGACTGTGCCTCGGTCTCTTACAACCACATGCTGCTCCCACTGACTCGACATCAGTGAGGTGAAACCAGTACAGAGACATCAGTCCAACCCCCCCCTCATAAAAACACATTGTTGGGTAAACACATCCTGCCATAGAAAAGTGTTTGTTCTGTTATTATACACTCCATAAGTATGTGAATGAAGTCAGCTTCGTTCAGCTGTCACGGGCTGATGTTTCTCTCTCTGTGAGGCTGGGTTTGACTCAATGTGTGCTACTTGTATTACCTACAGTTTACTGATCTCCTGTGTTCACATTAAAGTGTTCAGACTGGGCCTGCACGTGTCCTGTTTTTATTTTTGTTTACGGTTGCAAAAAGGAGCACTTCCAGAAACTTTCCATGGGAAGCTGGGGAATTTTGGAAATATTAGATTTATGTGAATTAAGTGGAAATTTAGCAAATGTGGGTCAGCAAGCATCATAAGATAAGTCTCATAAGTGGTCAATGTGTCTACTGTATGAATACATTTTCATTAAGCTTTTAATACCACATATCAAATATATTTACCCCATAAAATCAAAACTTTCTTCACTTTGTCGTCCACGTGGCTTCAACAGTGCTGTCCTCCAAAGTGTCCTCCAGGTTCTAGAGATCATCTGTGCTACGTGCATGTGATTGAGGAATAGCATGAAATCTGGTTGTTTTAGTCAAAATTATTCTAAAATAGTCCCCAACTATATTTAATTTATTCACATAAATTCCCATTTAAAGTTTCTATTTCTGTCCGACCTGCCTCGCTGAGCGCTTCACAAAAACAGAACACGGTCGATACGTTTCTTATTTTAATGAACAGAAAACTTTTTCTACTACAGGAATAACTTTGACATGATAGCACAGTGCAGAAATCGATTATCCCTGAAACAGAGATCGTTCCCCTGCAGCTCGTTAACGCATGCACCGCAGAGGCGTCTCCACCTCTCCAGGTGTGGACGTCGTAATAAACAAGAACGGATATCAAACACGGAACGCACGGTACACTTTGGCAGCTGTCTTGCACACAAACAGTCGAATAATCACTCGAGCTGGTCAAAAGCTTGAGTGTTTTTTAGTCTCTACCTGCTTTTAAAGATCAATTTAGCACTTAGTGTTTATTAGATACATGCTGCAAATGCTGTAATTTGACTTAATTATTAGTTCCCATAAATAAATAGTTAAATCATCTCTGTGTCAGTACGTCAGACATCACACGGCGTCCTGACACCTTCCACACTGATTACGCTCACTCAGAAAAAGGCATTTCATTCGTAACATTTGGCAGCTTCAAATTAATCAGTGTAGCTTCCTTCCTTCCTTCCTTGAATGCTTC
Source organism: Larimichthys crocea (assembly GCF_000972845.2). Classification (NCBI taxonomy): domain Eukaryota; kingdom Metazoa; phylum Chordata; class Actinopteri; family Sciaenidae; genus Larimichthys; species Larimichthys crocea. The sequence continues at coordinate 1,386,104 of NC_040022.1, forward strand.
ATTTATCACCTGACCTCATGGCTACAGGCGTGATGACGCCTTCGAAACAGTGAGGTAAATAAATCTCTGTGTCCAGAGCTCATTTATGGCTCTTCCTGCTCTTGGTGGAGTTCATGTCGCTCTTGGTTTTCTGCAAGCGGGAGAAGATCTCTTTGAACAGCGCCTTGTACTCTGGCGTGTTCTGGCTGAGCCTCTTGTCCACTTGCTCCACCTGCCTGCTGATCCCCTCCAGAGCTTCAGGTGTGGAGGGAGTTTGAGGGGGCGTAGGAGGCGTGGCGACGGCCCCTGATGTTGAAGGCCCCGCTGTGATCATGCTGTACTCCTTCATGGAGGGGTCTCTGGAGACAGGGCGCGAGGTCTGCACCCCGGCGTGGCACAAGCTCTCCTCGTGACGCCGACACTTCCCCAGCAGCTCCTCGTACTTCTCCAGCAGGGCGTGGTACTGCTCGTCCACCTCCCGCAGGATTGACATGCCACGTTTGCGCACGCCGTTGGCGTGGAGGGCGTAGCTGCCCTGACGCCTGCCTGAGGCGTCTCGAGCCGAGATGGCATTCAGAGCTGTGTCACTGCAGCTTTTTCTAACTGGGCCTCCCTGCTGCCCCGTGCCCCCGGCCTCTCCGTCACCTCCCTCCTCCAGCCCCGTGACCTCCTCTGGGGTGTCTGTCTCGGGGCCATTACTGAGCAGCGTCTCTAGGCCGTCTTCCATGTCCCCGATCAGACACATCCTGGACTTCCTCAGCTGCTGCATCTCCTGGAGCTCAGCCTCGAGCTCCTGAACCCGGAGCTGGCAGCCCTCTGCTCCTAACAGACGCTGTTCGAGGCGTTCAAACTCCTGCAGCACGGAGGTGCACTCCCGCTCAGCGCTCTCTCTCATGGACCGCTCGGAGGCCATGGCTGCACGCAGGGAGGACACGATGTCTCTCAGGCGCTCGTTCTCCTCCTCAGCTGGCTTTCTCTCAGCGAGGTCCACGCTGCCCGGGTTGGCCAACAGGAAACCGTCCTCATACCTGATGAAAACAAATGCCAATGTGTTCATCGGCACGATAACATGCAACATCATGATAACATCAAATCAGGCACCGCTAAAGAAAATGTTTTCATCTAATGTCCTCAACAACTGTGATTTACAGAGTTTCCTGATGGACAGTGAAGTAAACTGATGCCATCTGTAGCTGCTGTTAGCTCAGTTTGTTAGCCGGGCTGCCCGGACTGTGAGTTCAGAGCACCAGGGGGAGTGTCTACCTAGGATTAAATCAGGTAAGGCAACCAAGGCAAGGTGATCAGAGAAGGGTAGTTGGTCAGTCATCGATCATGACTGCCAAGTTTCTCGCTACCCCATAACTACTGTGTGTGCCTCGAAAGCGTCTTTGCACAGGAAAATAAACTAACAGTGACCTGGGTGCAGTGCAGAGCTCCTTGAGGCAGGGGAACGAGTGGACCGTCTTGCGGCGTTCCTTCTTCTCTCTGCGGACCCTCAGCTCCTCCAGAGTCCTCAGCTCCTCCACCCGAGACGTCAGACTGTCCACCTGACCCTGCAACGTCTCCATGGTTCCCATTAACCTGTGCACACACACACACACACACACACAAATGTTTGTTCAGGGCTTGTTACGTCATCGTTAAGGTGACTTAACTCTCTCGTTTCTCAGCATACCATTCTCAAAGCCACAGTGAGCCGCTGTTACGAAACAAAGCAGATTTAAAAGAACAGAGGCAGCCATTGAAAACGACTTTCAGACTTCAGACCACTAATATGATTTGTAAAGAACTTCGATCCCTGCTCATGAACATGGTTTGCTCAGGTAGACACACTGATGTAATGTACTCATTGTAGTCTCACCTGTCTATTTTCTGCTGTGAGGCTTTGCTCTCCAGCACCAGCTTCTCGTTGGTGATCTCCAGCTCTCGGGCCGTCACATCCAGCTGTTCATACACCTTTGCGTGCTGCTCGTTCATTTCCCTCAACATTTCCAATTGCTTGGACAGATACTGCGAGAAAGGCAAATTTATTTATTTGCATATACATCTTCAACATTTCATCCACTGCAGGGAACCATCTGCAGCTACGAGAAGATACAGCTATGTGCTGCAACATGTGTGAAAACTAGGGAGCAGAAACGTTTATATATTTAAAACAGCTAGTATTTTAAAACAAATGCATAAATGGTTGGCTGGAGTTACATAAAGATTTTAAGAAAATAGTTGAAATAGTTTTACAGTACAACCAACCAAAAGAAAACACTATGATGTAGATGTGTTCGTGAATTAATCTTAGAAACACATCCACATTTTTCCTTTCCTAAAGTGTTTTTCTGTTTGATGCGTTGAGTCATGTACCGGTTCTTCTGCGTACACTCATCCTCAGCCAGACTTCTGACTAATAAGGACTCGAGGTTGCACAGTACAACCTCTTTTACAATAATGAGCTTGAGACTACAACAGAAGCATCGAGTTTACGCGTATCGAACACGGCAGACTCGGCACAGTTACAACAGATGTAACAAGCGTACCTCTATCTCCTGCACTTGCTCCTCATTATTGATGTACATCTGCTGTAAGGCGTCCTCCAGCTCCTTGTTGCGTTCCAGGAGAGTCTTGCCGAGCTCGGCTGCCAAGTGCAGATCTGAGGGGAGACGAGAAAGAAGAGCAGACGTAAAGAGAGAGTTTCGAGGTCGGATTAGAGCTTTCAAACACAATCATAATGAACGTCACTGTAATGTATCGGTGCAAACCTGTAGCCATGTGCACAGCAGGGGCATGAGAGTTGTTGTTATTTTACAACACAGCTTCAAACATACATTATTCATCTCCTCTGCAGGCTGGATTAAGTAGGAGGAGGAGGAGGAGAATCCCGCTGGCTCTGCATACTTCAGAGACCATAACAACTCCTCACTGGAGGAGTGAAAAGACAGGGAAGACACAGAGGAGCCATTGACGTCCATTTACTGGACTTGAATGCAGTGTTTTGTCACCACAGTGTGATGACAGGGACATCATCGTGGGTGTAAAACATGAGAGATTGCTTTACAGCTGATCCATCCGAGCAGTTCTAGGTTAATCATTAAAAACCCAGAAACGATAACGCGGCACCGTGATAACGAGCTGTGTGAAAGTGTGCGAGGAGAGAGTCACAGCGAGCCTGCTCCGCTTCACTGTCACGTGCCGAGTATTAGTTATGTAATTTCACGATGGTGTGCACGGATGAGAGGCTGTCACATCTGTTTAAAACACCGTCTGTCCGTGTAGTAGCAGTCTGCATGTTTCCCTGCACATGTGATGCTCTTTGATGTATAAATCTCACGTTCAATCGCAGCAGAAAAACGTGACATCATCTGCCCAAAGGTGCATCATATGTTTGTCAGATCATGATGAAGACAGGGGTCACCAAATCTTATTTCTGGGGCAGAATCGGGCCGGACTATGGATGACGTTTGCGAGCAATTTCGCCTCCAATCTGACCCCAAAGCCTGGAATCTCTGATCCCGACTAAAGGATGTCTGGTCTGGGTCTCTCTAATCAGATCAGCGAGGGGATTTAAGCTCTGCGCTGAATAATGCTGAGATGAGAAGAAAAAAAATCCACCTGCCTCTCTCTCCTCTCTTCACTGTGTAACAATGTGATGATGGGACACAAAGCTGCTTTAGCTTTCTGGGTCAGCAGGTGATAGTCGCAGAGGGTGGAGGAGGTGATGCTGAGGACACAGAAGGACACACAGCCTCCTCTGTCGACGTTAAAGTGCATCCATTTAAGTCATTACTGAGGAAGTCGATCAGTCAGGAGGCGGAGGAGCAAACACAAACACTCCCAAACAACCGGACATGGAGGCTGTGAACGTTCCTGAATACTGTCTGTGCCACTTACAGAGTGAGCACAGAGTGTTGTTGTAGACGTGAGGCTGCAAAGACTGAGGATGAAACGTCGACTCAGGCGGACAGCTCGACTATTCTGGGAAACAGCGCTGACAAGATCACAATAATTGGCAGAGTGAAAGAGCAGAGATGAAAGGCAGAGATGTCCAGAGGCAGAGACAGAGACACACACACACAGAGACATATATAGACAGATAAAGACATAGATACAGATAAGGAGAGACAGAGACAGACACACAGAGAGACAGACACACACAGAGAGACATATATAGACAGATAAAGACAGACAGATACTGATAGGGACAGATAGAGACAGATACGGATAGAGACATAGAGACAGATAATGCCAAACAGATACAGATAGGGACAGAGACAGACATAGACAAATATATGGATACAGATAGAGAGACATACAGAGACAGACAGACAGACAGACAGACAGAGACAGATAGAGATAAACACACACACAGACATATATAGACAGATAAAGACAGACAGATAGAGACAGAGACATACAGATACAGAGAGACAGGGACATGGGTTTAGTGTCCACAGTGTCCACACTCTGACATGATGACATGAGATGTTCAGGGTGTGTTTACAGCCTCCTCTCTTCCTCCATCCACCCCTGCTGCATGAATCCTTTCATCCCGGAGAACAGTGCCTGTGATGGGGCATTGTTACACCGTGTGATCCCCTCCTCCACCTCCACCTCCTCCACCACCTCCTCCTCCTCCTCCTCCAATCCGTCAAACAAAAACCTGACACAGGAGAAATGAATGATGTCTCACCTTGCTCCAGGTCCCGCTGGTCGTACCATGGCTCCTCTTCCTCCGTGACAAACTCCTCCATCCTGCCCGCACGAAGCATCGATGAACTTCTCCTCCTTCTCCTCCTTCTCCTCCTTCTCCTCCTTCTCCACCCGGCGATGTGATCTGCTAATTCACCGACTGAATCGCCCGGAAGTGACAACAAACAGCAGCGGCGCAGCCTCCCCGGTGCGTAACCTTTGAGACGAATCACGTCAAATCCCGGCGCTGCACCTGCTCCATGAAGCATCACCTGCGGACTGAAACACCTCAGACCTGCAGACCTGCAGTCCAACAGCTGGTGGAGGTAACACAGAGGGTGTCATGTTGGTCTCATCAGTGTTTGATGTGCAGCAGCAGCAGACAGTCCTCTGCTGCGTTCAAGTGCAGTCGGAAATGCCCACAAGATGTGTGTGTGTGTGTGTGTGGCTCTTAAAGTCTTTCCTGCTGCAGCACTGCCTTGCATTTAATGCTATATCAACTGTTTGCAAAGCAAAGAGAGCCCCATCCTCTCAGACTACATCCAGGAAAGCGCTGGGAACTTATAGAGCAATCCCAGAAGATGTTCATCACACCCCGACCAAAAAAAAACAAGTTTAACACTCAAACTTGTTTATTCACATAGTATCTTTCATGCAACATGCAGCCCAAACTGTTCCACAAAAACAAAAACAGAAACAGACAATGAATTGAATCTAGACAGAATACATAAATAAAATCTGGCCATACTATTGTAAAATGTTCTAATAAATAAAGCCAGTAAGAAGAAAATAAAATAAAAGGTTAAGAACAAGGACCAAACATAAAAACTACAAAAATAAAACTAATAAAAATGTGACAGATAAAATAAACCTATAACACAGTAGCCATGCTGTTGTAAAAATTAGGAGTATACTGGGGTGCAGATGTTTTAACTCTTATAGGGAGTGTGTGTGTTTTTCTGTTCTTTAGATAATTAAAACATCCTGACATCCTGTCATAACACATCCTGAGAAGATTGTATAAGAACCAACTGTTAGAGCTCTTCAGGGAGCCTTTTCTCTGTAACCCTCTTGTGTGTTGCACTGTTAAACGCTCCTTCTTGTACAAGAATAATAAATTCAACTTAAACTCTGATACTTTGAATCCAGTCCCTCTATTCAAGGGTTCTTCCTTAAAAATTCTCGTAACACAAACATTGAGCTACCCCCTGAGCTAAAATATTAAACATTTGTATTGAAGTGATGGAGAAAGTAACATTTATCCTTCGACTACAGAATATAAGGAGGTTAAACACTGGGTGAAATGTTATTAGACTCATGTAGACTCCATCCAGACCTCTTGTGATCAACAACATGTACGTGCTCCTCTTATTTTATTTCTAATATTTCATCTCACTGACTGGGATGTAAAACTCCAGACCTCATCGGTTCTGTGTTCACAAACAGTTTTCTATGACAGGACACCACCTGGCTCTAAATGTGCTTTAAACAGCAGAAATATGCAACACAAAAGTTAAAGGTGTGTCCAATTTAACACCCTCATCACATCAGTTGATATCGTGCTCAAAGAAGCCTCCCATTCCTGTTTTTGAGTTTATGTATTCTCAGAAATCAACCTTCCAGATGTTAATTTTCTATAAATTCTACCTATTATTTGTGCTTTAAGACACGAGAACAGTAAAACAAACATTAGCTGGCCTTCAAAACACAACACAATGTTCAGTCTTCTGCTGCCATGGTGTTCTCACTTCATGTAATCATATTTTTGTTTCACTGTCTGAATCTAGGAGAGTGAACGCTGTAAGTTACAAGGAGCACCTGAAGGCAGCACCACTGGAGATGACATCACCGTTTATTTGACAGCCCCTGGCACGGACCATCTCCATCTCCTCCCCTTCCCTCCTCCTCCTCCTCCTCCTCCTCTAACTTAAATATAAGTGGTCATGAATTAAAGGTCTCACACTGTGGCTGGTCTGTTCCTCTTCAGCACTTATTGTAAAATGTATGAGCGAGAGTGGATGGACTCTCTTTGTCCAACAGCACTGCTTCAAGTACTCTCATGGACAAACTGTGGCCTCTCACAGGCCTGACAGGCACAACTAAGAACTTATCCCTCAATGGAAACCATGTTGCTAAAAAACAAAAACAAAGAATAAACCTCCATTCTGCAAAAAAAGACGAAGACAAAGGTTTTAATTAAAGAAAACACATACGACAGTTTTTAGTCACGCATTATCTTTCATGTACTTTGTTCTGCAGTCAGGCAGCCGAAGACAAAAATATGTAGCAGCAGGAGAAACATCACGACAGGAAGCCGTCTGCTTTATGTCAAGTTTCTAAACGTTGTTCCAGTGTTTTCCATTTATTTATCCTTTTTACTACTAATTATGTTTCTTCATCACTGTCAAACATCAGCACAGACTTGTGTGGTCCCAGAGGATGAACCATGATGAAATAACTAATGATTCACATCAGCGCCGGCTGTACTAAGATGGTAAACATCAGCCTCGTGTTTCTAGCCGCGCTGTCGGTCTGGCTCTACGTTGGTTTGTTGGTTGGGTCCACGGCTTTAGTCCAGACTAAAGTTTCTTAACAGCTACTCGATAGATTGACATGATACTTGGCACAGACGTGTGGTCCCCAGAGGATGAACCTGGACGACTTTGGAGACCAAATAAGTGCCAAACTAAACACAATGCATCAGCCTCGGCTGTACTTTCGTTCATTGCTAAATAGCAACTGCATGGAAACAAACTTGAAGGTTTAAAGGACCAGTGTGTACGATTTAGTGGCATCTAGCGGTGTGTGGTTGCAGATTGCGACCCCCTCTACTCGGCCTCCTGTTCCAGGCATGATATGTGCGGCGAAAGTGAAAACGCCTTGTTTAGAGTCAGTGCTTATTGTGTCCGTTCTGGGCTACCACAGAAACGTGCCGGACTCATGGCGGAGGAACATAACAAGTCTTATTTATAGGTGACTGGCACAAATTAAAATATAGTTATGAATATTATATTCCATTTCTGCACTCGTACACACTCGACCTTTAAGTGCAGTAAACACAAACTCTCCATACTGTCATGAAATGAATGAATAACTTAAAATCACATGTTCGGTCGTCAGGGACGTAAAGTAAACACAATTTACAGTAAATCAGCTGGAACACGAACACACGTCATGTATTAGTATGCAGTTTTGTCTCTGCTTCCTTTATGTTATTGCTTTATTACTGACATAAGCTACTGTAGCAGCGAGGAGCCTGGAGAAAAGCAGAACTCTAGCAGCAAATCAACATTAACGTGGTCGGCAGGCGTCTGTGGCGAAGCTGAGATCACTGAAAAGGGAACGTTAGGCACGGACAGAGAGGAAGAGGGCTTGGCCCTAAAAATGGCGTAATTTCCCTTCCCATCACTCCTTGTTCTCTGTGGTTTACAGCGTGCGGTCTTTTAAGGCATCCAGTCCTCCTCGCTCTCACAGCGCTTCACGTGCGAACAGCTTCTTGATGAGAGCTTGGCTTCGGCTTTAACTGCAGACACAGAGACGGGCATTAGAGGAGAGTCGTCACATGCAGCAAAGCACATTAGATGATTATCCCCTGCTTACCTTGGCCTTACTGCGACTCCGCCCTCTGCAAGGAGTGAGACAAGTAGCGGGCGAAGGACTTAAACAGCTCCTACAAGCAAAGACAGCGACAGATGAGAGTTTATCTGAAACTTCTAAATTTCGCGCTGCGTTCACGCCGTTCTCACCTTGTTGGCGAACTTCCCTGAAGTGTAAAACGGGTCCAGGTAGCGGACCACGATGTCAGCTGCCTCCTTCAGCGTCACGGGCTTGGGCGGCTCATTAAGGGGAGCAGGGCTCTCTCCTGCACGTTTGGGTTGAAGGTATCTTCTGCCGTCGGCGGGGCGGCTGCGCTTCGCGGGAGGAGATGACCTCTGTTTTCTTTCACATCATCAGACATCTGGAAACACAGACATGCACGATCAGTCACTGAATGGGAATAAATCGTGAAGATTGGACAGGAAGCAGATGCTTACCTCAGATATTAGAGGTGGTTTAGCTTCTTCTGCTGGTTTGTTTGGTCTGTGTGAGAGAAAATAAACAAGAGTTAAAGAGAAGGCGACTTTTCTATCATCTTAAAAGCAGCATCGAGGGCGTCTTACTCTGTCGTGGACCTTTAGGTGTCTCCTGAAGCCGCTCTAGCTCCAGCGCTTCCTCTTCTACCTCCAGTGCTTCCTCTTTACCTCATCGAGTATAAATTATTACGTCTGTTTTGCTTTTTTCTTCAATCTCTGACTCACAAAGAACAATTCTGGTGAGTGTTCCTGTGATTTACTGTCTTCTGTGGGTCAGCTGTGGTAATAAGAGAAACGTAGCATCAAGTTTCCTCCTCGTCCACCTCCATCTCCTCCTCTGGCTTTCTCCATCGTTGTTTTCTTCACAAAGTACTGGGAAATGTGTGCGGGAGCTCTTCCGCTTCCGCTAACTTCTGCTGCTTCTTGCTCAAGGCGGCCCGTCTTCGTCGGGCTGTTCAGGGAGGCGGCGACGGCGTTCGCTCTGGCTCTGATGCATGAGTTTACGGCCGAAGATGCATCTGTGTTTGGACTCGCTGCCGCTCTCCGTCCCTTTGCTGTCCAACATGGACGGCTTCAGCAGCCCTTAGCGGCACAAAGGGGTTGGATGATCCCCTCTGACCTGCTCCGACCCTCTTACGCTTCATCTGGAAGAAAATGGAAAGAAAGAAGACATGTTATATGTGAACGCTCTGCAGACACAACAAACCTCATGTGTGAGTGTGATCTTACTGAGTAGATCTCTGATGCAGACGTGAACCCCTGAAGTTTCGTCAGAACAGGAGGAAGAGGCGGTCGCTTCCTCCTTGGCTTCTGCTTCGTGGTCACAATTCCTCGAGCTGGAGCAGGTGCTGTTTTTCATCTCGGACACCTTTAAACAACACGAGTTCAGGGGTGGATCATCTACCAGCGAGGCTGCGACAGGCCGGACAGACGGCTGTTACCTTCTTTAAGACGGCAGCTTTGTACAAGTTGGACGACTGCTGCTCTTGAAGACCTCGTGCTCCAGATCCACGGCTAAAGACAGGGTGTCGCAGCTGAGAGGTGGAGAAGACATGAAGGACATGTAGGACGACTTTTCTGCAGGAAAATTAACTGTGAATGTTTAAATGTTGTGTGTGTGTGTGTGTGTGTGTGGTGTGTGTGTGTGTGTGTGTGTGTGTGTGAGAGAGAGATTACTTGAATGGATCTTCTTCTGCCCCCTGGTGGCCATGTAATGCCTCCTGCAGGAGGCTCAGGCAGTGCTCTCTGGCCTGAAATAAAATACATTTATCAGCGATAAACCAATAAAACTAAAGATGGATCAATGCCACATGTCTTAATAACAATAGATGAAGCATAATTTATTTTAATCCAGTATAAAGGCATTAATTTGAGAGGAAAAAAGGTTCAATAAGTGATATTCTTACAATTTTGGACCCTGTAATCACATAAAGTTTGAGCCGGATGCATTTTAAAGACATATTTTGACATATTTGTATATTTATCTGTTTGTTTAGCGAGGATTCAGACAGTGAGGCTGCAGATTCAGCTCATAACGCTCACTTTTTACTGTATAAAATTTGTATGATGAGCCTGAGAGAGTGTTTTAATCTCCCACAGTCTTGTTCTTTTGGTTCTTCTTTGGTGTTTACATCTACAGTCGCCATTCACCTCTCATCACACATTAGTCCTGAATTCCTTCGGACGTGTTAATGAGCGCAGCGCGTATGAGAATGTGTCCGAGGGCTGTGTTTGTACCTTCACGGTGAGCCTGGGGATCTCTGACTGCTGGCCTCTCCTGAGCGGACAGTCAGCATCTACACACAGCAGGACACACACGACCGGTTACGTGACAGCAACAACGGACGTCCAGTCCTAATAATCTATTTTAATTATGTCGCTTGATTTTACCTGGAGGAGCAAAGTCTTCCCCGGACCTTCACACATGCTGCAGAACACAAGCACAGACAAGTTAATCCACGAAAACAAAAGTAACTCTTACAAGAAGAAGAGAGAGTCATAATGCAACCACATTACCCTTACAACCGCCAATAAACCTTTTTGATATAGTATTTTGTACAGCGAAGGCATGAGGAGGGGTTGGAAGACACTGACCAATGGACCACAACACGACTCGAGCTCAGCAGTTTTCTTCTCTCTACTTCGTTTTCTTGTCAATTTATTCCGTCCACTACAAAATGCTACCGCAAAGATTACGTAAAAAGTTCACATCATTTCCTCATTTACATTAATTAATTTAGCTTTATAGACAAACGAACTTAAACAAAGGAAAACGTATATGTTTGCAGTGTTTTCCTCTTCGAAGAGCTCGGTCTTCAGAGTGGTTTGAAGGTAAGAGGGGACGACAAAAGTTTTGTCCTGAGCGTACGGATGGCAATAGCCCAGGCATCGTCATTGGAGGAGGTGAACACACCCTGTATGAGACATTCAAGGAGGTGGATGCAGAATTGTAGTTTAATGGGGGCGGCTACAGGTAGCTACAGGGTAAGCAGGGGAGCTCTTTGGGCTGAGTTATCCGCTTGGATCACTGAGGCTGGAAGGCCGTCCCGGAGCGAGTTACAGTAAGCGTGTCGCGAGTCGACATCAAAGAGAGCACAGCATGTTAATTCCTGTCCACCTCTCCACCTGTCTGTTTGTTCTGTATCCTCCAAACACTGTTTCTAGATTTTGCTAAAATATTCATATTTCATCACTCTCTGGTCGCTCTCCCTCCTTTACAATCATGGCATTCGCCTTTGATTGTAAACTGGACGGGCTCACTCGGATAGAGCGAGTTTTACTTCAATGCTGCGCCAGTTCCACCGAACGGATTGGGAGCGATTTTGTTTTTTTTTTTTTTGTTGTTTTTAATTTTTTGTTTTGTTTTTTTTTTTTTTTACCACGATCCCACTAACAGGGGCCTCAAACAGCCCACATACCTTCCGCTGGCCAACAGCTGGCGAACAGATGTAAAAAAGACACAACACAAACCCGGACTGGAGTTGTTTTTCTAGTCGTAAAAAGAGTTGTGTGTGCGTCGATTCACCGTTTCGCATTTTCATCTGGTTCTTGAAGAGGTCGGAAACTCCTCTTTCCTATGGCGCCGTCATCGTCACTCCCGCCCGCCGCCCGCAGTTCACGACCCTGCGAGGTGGTAAGGTCGAGTCAATCTACAAGGTCATGTAAACCCAACATTTCAGACAGCGTCACTAAATCACCATACCTTTCAAAGCCATAGCCCTTCCTCCCTCCTTCGTAAAGGCCTGCTGGAAACGCAACGGTCCGCTGGGTTTGCTCTAGCATCGGTCCTGGTGCGGAGTGCAGACGCCCTTTCCAGCTGGCGCGCGTACAGCGTGGGGTTACGACAGTAGTCGCAGCTCCGGCGCAGGTTGGCGTCTTGTCGCGAAGACTTGGAATGGTGCATGGCGACAACTGGTGGGGAAGATGGAGAAAACAAGACCTGTCAGGACAGGACAGTGAGTCAGCTACTGCAAATAATAAGACATAAACAAAACAGACGCAAGACAGCGAGTTAAGTTTTGGAAATGTAGACATTGAGCAGCGAACGGGAACTTAAAATATAAAACTTTATATCCATTGCTGCCACAACCTGAAGAGCAAGCTGACCAATGCAAACTGAGCAGATATAACAGAAATCCTAAAGCCAGACCTGTCCCTGCCTCGGTGGTGTAAAGGTAAACCGCAGATCATATGCCACGTTGGGTCTTGTTTCAAACTTTCTAACGCTCGGGTACTGATTTTGGCTTTTGAATGCTTACAAAGTATCTTCAAGATAGAATATTCTTTCAATTCTGAATACCAGAATCATCATGTATTTATGTAGAGTATGTCCCATTTAAAGGCTAAGAGTTTCTTAAGATCAACACAAGATGGAATAAGAGCCACAACGATTCATGAAGACCTGAGCACCATCGTTTATACAACACTACAACCTGTTAACTGAAGAAAGGATAAATGATGGTTTCAACCTAACCACTCATCTTCCACTCTCACCTCACCCCCACCTTTATTTTGGGATTAAAAGTCATGCACAGTTGTCTGTTTCCTGTGTGTGATTTGCATATGACATTTTTGTAACAAAAAAAAAGACTTGTAAAACCTAAAAACACAGAAAGAGCCTGATACTTTCCGAGCTCACAGCGAGCATCATCTCCAGCATACACAGATAATCTAGAAGCATCCAATGATCCGTCAGCTATATGTTAACCGTCACACCGACGATATCGATGTTTTGTTATGAAAGGTCCATACGGCTCGCTGG
>NC_040022.1:1399106-1427647 GCF_000972845.2 Larimichthys crocea
ACACACACAGAGACATATATAGACAGATAAAGACATAGATACAGATAAGGAGAGACAGAGACAGATACTGATAGGGACAGATAGACAGATAGACAGATACAGATAGAGACATAGAGACAGATAATGCCATATAGATACAGACAGAGACAGACAGACAGACAGAGACAGACATAGACAAATATACGGATACAGATAGAGACAGACAGATACAGAGAGACAGAGACAGATAGAGATAAACACACACACAGACATATATGGACAAATAAAGACAGACAGACAGACAGACAGAGACAGATAGAGATAAACAGACACACAGACATATATGGACAAATAAAGACAGACAGATACAGATAGAGACATACAGATACAGAGAGACAGGGACATGGGTTTAGTGTCCAAGTGTCCACACTCTGACATGATGACATGAGATGTTCAGGGTGTGTTTACAGCCTCCTCTCTTCCTCCATCCACCCCTGCTGCATGAATCCTTTCATCCCGGAGAACAGTGCATGTGATGGGGCATTGTTACACCGTGTGATCCCCTCCTCCTCCTCCACCTCCTCCACCACCTCCTCCTCCTCCTCCTCCAATCCGTCAAACAAAAACCTGACACAGGAGAAATGAATGATGTCTCACCTTGCTCCAGGTCCCGCTGGTCGTACCATGGCTCCTCTTCCTCCGTGACAAACTCCTCCATCCTGCCCGCACGAAGCATCGATGAACTTCTCCTCCTTCTCCTCCTTCTCCTCCTTCTCCACCCGGCGATGTGATCTGCTAATTCACCGACTGAATCGCCCGGAAGTGACAACAAACAGCAGCGGCGCAGCCTCCCACGGTGTTTAACCCTTTGAGACGAATCACGTCAAATCCCGGCGCTGCACCTGCTCCATGAAGCATCACCTGCGGACTGAAACACCTCAGACCTGCAGACCTGCAGTCCAACAGCTGGTGGAGGTAAACACAGAGGGTGTCATGTTGGTCTCATCAGTGTTTGATGTGCAGCAGCAGCAGACAGTCCTCTGCTGCGTTCAAGTGCAGTCGGAAATGCTCCACAAGATGTGTGTGTGTGTGTGTGTGGCTCTTAAAGTCTTTATCCTGCTGCAGCACTGCCTTTGCATTTAATGCTATATCAACTGTTTGCAAAGCACAAGAGAGCCCCATCCTCTCAGACTACATCCAAGGAAGCGCTGGGAACTTATAGAGCAATCCCAGAAGATGTTCATCACACCCCGACCAAAAAAAATACAAGTTTAACACTCAAACTTTGTTTATTCACATAGTATCTTTCATGCAAACATGCAGCCCAAACTGTTCCACAAAAACAAAAACAGAAACAGACAATGAATTGAATCTAGCAGAATACATAAATAAAATCTGGCCATACTATTGTAAAATGTTCTAATAAATAAAAGCCAGTAAGAAGAAAAATAAAATAAAAGGTTAAGAACAAGGACCAAACATAAAAACTACAATATTAAAACCAATAAAATGTGACAGATAAAATAAACCCATAGTAGCCATGCTGTTATAAAAATTAGGAGTATACTGGGGTGCAGATGTTTTAACTCTTATAGGGTGTGTGTGTGTTTTTCTGTTCTTTGCATCTCGTCCGCTCCTCTGCCAGGTGTTCACTGAGGCTGGCAGGGAGAGATAATTAAAACACTGGTCCAAGGACAAGAGAGACAGCCCATCCTGAGAAGATTGTATAAGTTAGAGCTCCTCAAGGAGCCTTTTCTCTGTAACCCTCTTGTGTGTTGCACTGGTAAACGCTCCTTCTTGTACAAGAATAATAAATTCAACTTAAACTCTGAGACTTTGAATCCAGTCCTCCTTATTCAAGGGTTCTTCCTTGGAAATTCTCGTAACACAAACACTGAGCTACCCCCTGAGCTAAAATATTAAACATTTGTAGTGAAGTGATGGAGAAAGTAACATTAATCCTTCGACTACAGAAGAGAAGGAGGTTAAACACTGGGTGAAATGTTGTTAGAATCATGTAGACTCCACCCAGACCTCTTGTGATCAACAACATGTACATGCTCCTCTTATTTTATTTCTAATATTTCATCTCACTGACTGGGATGTAAAACTCCAGACCTCATCTGTTCTGTGTTCACAAACAGTTTTCTATGACAGGACACCACCTGGCTCCAAATTTGCTTTAAACAGCAGAAATATGCAACACAAAAGTTAAAGGTGTGTCCAATTTAACACCCTCATCACATCAGTTGATATCGTGCTCAAAGAAGCCTCCCAGTCCTGTTTTTGAGTCATGTATTTCTCAGAAATCAAGCTTCCAGATGTTAATTTTCTATAAATTTCTACCTTATTTGTGCTTTAAGACACGATACAGTAAAACAAACATTAGCTGGCCTTCAAAACACACCACAAATGTTCAGTCTTCTGCTGCCATGGTGTTCTCACTTCATGTAATCATATTTTTTGTTTCACTGTCTGAATCTAGGAGAGTGAACGCTGTAAGTTACAAGGAGCACCTGAAGGCAGCACCACTGGAGATGACATCACCGTTTATTTGACAGCCTCCCTGGCACGGACATCTCCATCTCCTCCTCCTTCTCCTCCTCCTCCTCCTCCTCCTCCTCTAACTTAAATATAAGTGGTCATGAATTAAAGGTCTCACACTGTGGCTGGTCTGTTCCTCTTCAGCACTTTATTGTAAACATGTATGAGCAGAGAGTGGATGGACTCTCTTTGTCCAACAGCACTGCTTCAAGTACTCTTCATGGACAAACTGTGGCCTCTCACAGGCCTGACAGGCACAACTAAGAACATTTCCCTCAATGGAAACCATGTTGCTAAAAAACAAAAACAAAGAATAAACCTCCATTCTGCAAAAAAAGACGAAGACAAAGGTTTTAAATTAAAGAAAACACATACGACAGTTTTTACGTCACGCATTATCTTTCATGTCACTTTGTTCTGCAGTCAGGCAGCCGAAGACAAAAATATGTAGCAGCAGGAGAAACATCACGACAGGCAGCCGTCTGCTTTATGTCAAGTTCTAAACGTTGTTCCAGTGTTTTCCATTTATTTTATCCTTTTTACTTAAATTATGTTTTCTTCACGTCACTGTCAAACATCAGCACAGACTTGTGTGGTCCCCAGAGGATGAACCATGATGAAATAACTAATGATATTCACATCAGCGCCGGCTGTACTAAGATGGTAAACATCAGCCCCGTGTTTCTAGCCGCGCTGTCGGTCTGGCTCTACGTTGGTTTGTTGGTTGGTCCACGGCTTTAGTCCAGACTAAAGTTTCTTAACAGCTACTCGATAGATTGACATGATACTTGGCACAGACGTGTGGTCCCCAGAGGATGAACCTGGACGACTTTGGAGACCAAATAAGTGCCAAACTAAACACAATGCTATCAGCCTCGGCTGTACTTTCCGTTCATTGCTAAATAGCAACTGCATGGAAACAAACTTGAAGGTTTAAAGGACCAGTGTGTACGATTTAGTGGCATCTAGCGGTGTGGTTGCAGATTGCGACCCCCTCTACTCGGCCTCCTGTTCCAGGCATGATATGTGCGGCGAAAGTGAAACGCCTTGTTTAGAGTCAGTGCTTAGTTTGTCCGTTCTGGGCTACCACAGAAACGTGCCGGACTCATGGCGGAGGAACATAACAAGTCTTATTTATAGGTGACTGTGCACAAATTAAAATATAGTTATGAATATTATATTCCATTTCTGCACTCGTACACACTCGACCTTTAAGTGCAGTAACACAAACTCTCCATACTGTCATGAAATGAATGAATAACTTAAAATCACATGTTCGGTCGTCAGGGACGTAAAGAAAACACAATTTACAGTAAATCAGCTGGAACACGAACAACACGTCATGTATTAGTATGCAGTTTTGTCTCTGCTTCCTTTATGTTATTGCTTTATTACTGACATAAGCTACTGTAGCAGCGAGGAGCCTGAGAAAAGCAGAACTCTAGCAGCAAATCAACCATTAACGTGGTCGGCAGGCGTCTGTGGCGAAGCCTGAGATCACTGAAAAGGGAAGCTTTAGGCACTGACAGAGAGGAAGAGGGCTTGGCCCTAAAAATGGCGTAATTTCCCTTCCCATCACTCCTTGTTCTCTGTGGTTTTACAGCTGTGCGGTCTTTTAAGGTGCATCCAGTCCTCCTCGCTCTCACAGCGCTTCACGCTGCTGAACAGCTTCTTGATGAGAGCTTTGGCTTCGGCTTTAACTGCAGACACAGAGACGGGCATTAGAGGAGAGTCGTCACATGCAGCAAAGCACATTTAGATGATTTATCCCCTGCTTACCTTGGCCTTTACTGCGACTCCGCCCCTCTGCAAGGAGGTGAGACAAGTAGCGGGCGAAGGACTTAAACAGCTCCTACAAGCAAAGACAGCGACAGCTGAGAGTTTATCTGAAACTTCTAAATTTCGCGCTGCGTTCACGCCGTTCTCACCTTGTTGGCGAACTTTCCCTGAGTGTAAAACGGGTCCAGGTAGCGGACCACGATGTCAGCTGCCTCCTTCAGCGTCACGGGCTTGGGCGGCTCATTAACGGGGAGCAGGGCTCTCTCCTGCACGTTTGGGTTGAAGGTTACTCTTCTGCCGTCGGCGGGGCGGCTGCGCTTCGCTGGAGGAGATGACTCTCTGTTTGCTTTCACATCATCAGACATCTGGAAACACAGACATGCACGATCAGTCACTGAATGGGGAATAAATCGTGAAGATTGGACAGGAAGCAGATGCTTACCTCAGATATTAGAGGTGGTTTAGCTTCTTCTGCTGGTTTGTTTGGTCTGTGTGAGAGAAAATAACATCAGAGTTAAAGAGAAGGCGACTTTTCTATCATCCTTAAAAGCAGCATCGAGGGCGTCTTACTCTGTCGTGGACTCTTTAGGTGTCTCCTGAAGCCGCTCTAGCTCCAGCGCTTCCTCTTCTACCTCCAGCGCTTCCTCTTCTACCTCATCAGGTATAATTATTACGTCTGTTTTGCTTTCTTCTTCAGTCTCTGACTCCACAAGAATCAATTCTGGTGAGTGTTCCTGTGATTTACTGTCTTCTTGTGGGTCAGCTGTGGTAATATGAGAAAACGTAGCATCAAGTTCCTCCTCGTCCACCTCCATCTCCTCCTCCTGGCTCTTCTCCATCGTTTGTTTCTTCACAAAGTACTGGGAAATGTTGCGGGAGCTCTTCGCCGCTTCCGCTAACTTCTGCTGCTTCTTGCTCAAGGCTTTGCCCGTCTTCGTCAAGCTGTTCAGGGAGGCGGCGACGGCGTTCGCTCTGGCTCTGATGGATGACGTTACGTCCGAAGATGCATCTGTGTTGGACTCGCTGCCGCTCTCCGTCCCTTTGCTGTCCAACATGGACGGCTTCAGCAGCTCCTTAGCGGTCACAAAGGGGTTGGATGATCCCCTCTGACCTGCTCCGACCCTCTTACGCTTCATCTGGAAGAATAATGGAAAGAAAAGAAGACATGTTTATATGTGAACGCTCTGCAGACACAACAAACCTCATGTGTGAGTGTGTATCTTACTGAGTAGATCTCTGATGCAGACGTGAACCCCTGAAGTTCGTCAGAACAGGAGGAAGAGGCGGTCGCTTCCTCCTTGGCTTCTGCTTCGTTGTCACAATTTCCTCGAGCTGGAGCAGGTGCTGTCTTCTTCATCTCGGACACCTTTAAAACAACACATGAGTTCAGGGGTGGATCATCTACCAGCGAGGCTGCGACAGGCCGGACAGACGGCTGTTACCTTCTTTAAGACGGCAGCTTTGTACAAGTTGGACGACTTGCTGCTCTTGAAGACCTCGTGCTCCAGATCCACGGCTAAAGACAGGGTGTCGCAGCTGAGAGGTGGAGAAGACATGAAGGACTATGTAGGACGACTTTTCTGCAGGAAATTAACTGTGAATGTTTAAATGTGTGTGTGTGTGTGTGTGTGTGTGTGTGTGTGTGTGAGAGAGAGATTACTTGAATGGATCTTCTTCTGCCCCCTGGTGGCCATGTAATGCCTCCTGCAGGAGGCTCAGGCAGTGCTCTCTGGCCTGAAATAAAATACATTTATCAGCGATAAACCAATAAAAACTAAAGATGGATCAATGCCACATGTCTTAATAACAATAGATGAAGCATAATTTATTTTAATCCAGTATAAAGGCATTAATTTGAGAGGAAAAAAGGTTCAAATGAGTGATATTCTTACAATTTGGACCCTGTAATCACATAAAAGTTTGAGCCGGATGCATTTTAAAGACATATTTTGACATATTTGTATATTTTATCTGTTTGTTAGCGAGGATTCAGACAGTGAGGCTGCAGATTCAGCTCATAACGCTCACTTTTACTGTATAAAATCTTGTACTGATGAGCCTGAGAGAGTGTTTTAATCTCCCACAGTCTTGTTCTTTTGTTTCTTCTTGGTGTTTACATCTACAGTCTCCATTCACCTCTCATCACACATGAGTCACTGAATTCCTTCGGACGTGTTAATGAGCGCAGTGCGTATGAGGAATGTGTCCGAGCGCTGTGTTTGTACCTTCACGGTGAGTCTGGGGATCCTCTGACTGCTGGCCTCTCTGAGCGGACAGTCGGCATCTACACACAGCAGGACACACATGACCGGTTACATGACAGCACAGACGGACGTCCAATCGAAACTATTTTAATTATTCTCTTGATTTTACCTGGAGGAGCAAAGTCTTCCCTCGGACCTTCACCTGCCTGCAGAAACACAAGCACAGACAAGTTAATTCACGAAAACAAAGTAACTTCTACAAGAAGAAGAAGATTCAATATGCACATCCACATTAACCCTTACACCGCCAAATAAACCTGTTTGAATATGTATTTTGTACAGCGACTGCATGACGGAGGGGTTGAAACACTGACCAAGGACCACAACACTGAGACTCGAGCTCAGCAAGTTTTCTCTCTCTACTTCGTTTCTTGTCAAATTTATTCCGTCACTACCCAAAATGCTCCGCAAAGATTACTAAAAGTTCATCATTTCCTCATTTACATTAAGTAATTTAGCTTTTATCCAAAGCGACTTAAACAAAGGAAAACTATCATGTTGGCAGTGTTGTTCCTCTCTGAAGAGCTCGGTCTTCAGGAGGTTTTTAAAGGTAGAGAGGGACGACAAAAGTTTGTCCTGAGCGTACGGGTGGCATAGCCAGGCATCGTTCATTGGAGGAGGTAACACACGCCTGTATGAGGACATTCAAGTAGGTGGATGCAGAATTTAGTTTAATGTGGGGCTGCTACAGGTAGCTACAGGGTAACAGGGGAGCTCTTGGGCTGATTTATCACGCTCTGGATCACTGTGCAGGCTGGAAGGCTCGTCCGGAGCGAGTTACAGTAAGCGTGTCGCGAGTCGACCATCAAAAGAGAGCAGCAGCATGTTATTCTTCCACCTCTCCACCTGTCTGTTTGTTCTGTATCCTCCAAACACTGTTTCTAGATTTTAAGCTTATGGTCACTTTAAGCTGGTAGATCAAATATTTCATTTCAGCACTCTCTTGGTCGCTCTCCTCCTTTACAATCATGGCATTCCTGCTTTTACTGATTGTAAACTGGACGGGCTCCACTCGGATACGCTGAGTTTTACTTCAATGCTGCGCCAGTTCCACCGAACATGTGGGAGCGATTTACCACGATCCCCACTTACAGGGGCCTCAACAGCCCCAACATACCTTCCTGCTGCCAACAGCTGGCGAACAGATGTAAAAAAGACACAACACAAACCCTGCGTGGAGTTGTTTTTCTAGTCGTAAAAAGAGTTTGTGTGCGTCAATTCACCTTTCGCATTTTCATCTGGTTCTTGAAGAGGTCGGAGAACTCCTTTTTCCTATTTGCGCCGTCATCTTCACTCCCGCCGCCCTCCCATTCATCGTACCTGCGAGGTGTAAGGTCAGAGTCAATCTACAGGTTCACTGTTAAACCCAACATTTCAGACAGCGTCACTAAAGTCACCGTGCCTTTCAAAGCCGTAGCCCTTCCTCCCTCCTTCGTAAAGGCCTGGCTGGAAACCGAACGGTCCGCTGGGTTTGCTCTGAGCTTCGGTCCTGGTGCTGAGTGCAGACGCCTTCTCCAGCTGCGCTCGTACAGCTTTGGGGTTACGACAGTAGTCGCAGGCTCCGGCGCAGTTTGGCGTCTTGTCTCCGAAGAACTTGGAGATGGTGGCATGGCGACAACTGGTGGGAAGATGGAGAGACAAAGACCTGTCAGGACAGGACAGTGATACAGCTCCTGCAAATAAGAATACATAAACAAAACAGACGCAAGACAGCGAGTTAAGTTTTGAAATGTAGACATTGAGACAGCGGGAACGGGAACTTAAAATAATAAATACTTTATCTCCATGTGCTCGCCACAGCCTGATAGAGCCATCTGACCAATGCAAGACTAGCAGATATACAGTATATCCTAATGCAGACCCTTCCTGCCCTCAGTGTGTAAAGGCAAACCAGCAGATCATATCCATGTTTGGGTCTTGCTCCAAACTTTCTACGCTCTGGACTGATGCTTTTGATGCTTAAACAAAGATCTTCAAGAGAACAAAGATAGTCTCTTCATTTTTGGAGATACCAGAATCATCAGAATTATGTCCCATTAAAGGCTCGAGAAGTTTTTTAAGATCAACAACAAGATGGATAAGAGCCACAACGATTCATGAAGACCTGAGCCCCTTTTATACAACACTACACCTGTAACTGAAGAAGAGGATAATGATGGTTCAACCCTAACCACTCATCTTCCACTCTCACCTCACCCCCACCCTTTATTTTTGGGTTAGTCTGCACAGTTTCTGTTTCCTGTGTGTGATTTGCATACGACTGCTGACATTTTGTAACAAAAAAAAACTTGTAAAACCTAAAAACAGAAAGAGCCTGATGACGTTTCCGAGCTCACAGCGAGCATCTCTCCATCATACACAGATAATCTAGAGCATCATTGATCCGTCAGCTATTGTGTAACCGTCACACGCGACTATGATCGATGTTTGTTATGAAATAGGTCAAATAAGGCTCGCTGGTCACATGAAATAAAAATAACAACACTAAACAACACTAGTCTTATTATCCTTCATGTTGACTTCAGTACTTCTTCATGTACTGAAAATAAGAATTCATTAGAGTGAATTAAATCTTGATTTGGGAGGAAATTTGTCTCATTTTCCCAGAGACACAAAACTCTTATTCATTTCATTCCTGCCCCTCCTTATGTAACACACACGGAGTCAGTTAGAGCCCTGTCAGGCGAGCCACTTCAACGACATACTAACTACCTTGCTGGAAATGGAAAAAGCCTGCACTGCCGTGAAAGAGGGAGGAGGTGGGGACAGACAGAGAGGCACACAAAGACTCCCAGGGAGTGACTGCTGAGGAGTGAACAAACTAAAGTAAGTCACGGCAGAGAAATAACTCTGCGTGTCACTACCAACAACCACGACGGAGACGAGGAGAGCGACAAACCTGAGAAGCAAAGAAAAGAAAGATTAAGAGGAGCCGTGAATGTTGTTGGTTTCTGGTGTCATCTCACTTTTCCTCCGCTCCACGTGCAGACAGTCATCAGTACCTGAGGAATTATCCCTCCTAACTCTAATCTCTGCTAATCTCTGTCTGCTCGTCTGAGGACTCCTCCTCCGGATGACGTACCACACGACTCGGCAACAAATAAAGACACGCTGTGATAAACATAACACTTCTTCCCTGAAGGAGTTACCCGACGTCTCCTCCTCATCAACTGATCGACTCATTTCTGTTTTGTTCTTTTGAGTTGTTAGTCTGAGCTCGGCTGAGCGTTTGAGGACAACAAAGTCTCTGACAGGTAAGTGTGTTTCACTGTGAAATACTCCAGGTTTAGAAGAATGTGAAGAATGTGTTTAAAAATACTTACTAAAGACTTGTTAGGTGCAAACACACACACACTGGGAAGTTAAAATAAGTCTGCTCTGTTGGCTAAAAGCTGGATATCTCACTGTCTGCACATTACATTATTCAAAAGTATGAATTTAATATTCAAAAATAGATGCAACCACGGTCTAAAAATAACTTCCACCAAGCAGCGACAGCGCAGAACGTCAATGTCACACTCGTTAAATAACTATGTATGTTTCGAAGTGATGACCGCCGCAGGTTTGGCATCGTAAAATCTCAAACTGCACTTCAAAAAGCTTGTCCGTGAGAATTCAGCCGCACTAAAACTGGAACAAACAACATGAAATCACTCAGTCACACTCAGCTGTATTAGATATGCGATATTCCCGCAAGAGCAGCTCCGCAAGAAATATTTGCTCCGTGAAGATTTTGTTCAATAGAAGTGCTGTTTTACCGCTTCACCGTCATTTTGTTTACGAACTCTTAACTAGGGAACAAAAAGTTAACTGACAGGTCACATGAAGCCGCGCTGGAGCCAATAAATTAAACTTACTTTCAGGGAAATGCCACACAGTAAACAGCCTGACTTTGTTTTGGACTGAATAACATGAAAACATTTTTTTTTTTTACTATTTCTTGGACATGACCAGTTGCCAGGTAACCAGTGGAGACTCTTAACAAGTTTCTGTTATAAAACTGAAGACTGGAAACTTTATTAATAGTAATTAACATTATTATCACTATTCATCAGGTTTTTTTTTCCTGCTGCTTCATCTCTGCAGCCTTGGGTTGAAAATCTGACTGCAGATCTGTGTTTTTACAGTTCTGCATTATACTGAATCATTTTAAACACGATGTATCGAAAGTGTCAACATTTTTGACGACCTCAGTGAGTTTTAGAGGTTCTGTTAGGTGGATTTTGTTACCTTTGGACAGAGCCAGGCGAGCTGCTAAGGCTCCAGCTACATATTTTATGGCATCACTCTCTCTTTAATCTTTATTTGGATCCTGATTATCTTCCACTAAAGAGCTCCCTGGTCTTCCTGCGGTCTACACAAAAACAACAACAATTTAAAAGAATTTAAAGGATGTCGGTAATATTTCATAATGTTTTGTGATTCAGTCCAACAAAACAAACAAACTGCGGCCCACAGACTGTCACACCCAGTGCCACTTCAGCAGTTTATCACATACAACTCGACACTTGAACAACACCCATTAAAATCACATTACAGTCTGTACACATGAAAAGCTGTCAGGGGAGTCTTCTGTCGAACAGTCTGACGGAGGGTTAACCTGTTAGGTATGCTCCAACACCCTGAACCAGCAGCACCGCCCCCCCCTCCCCGCTGTATCATTACACTGGATTCACTTTCAGACTTTCACACTTGGCTAGAAAAACCACATGCTTTACATCTGTGCACTCCCTCGCTGCCTTTCTTTCCCGCTTGCTCCCAAACAAAGATCGAGACACTGTTAAACACTTGTTGAAAGTCCGTGTCAACACACCAGGATGTCCGAGAAGCAACATGAGTCACATCCTGATGACACAGAACGCAGGCAAATACATTTAATACTGTGTAAACTAACTTCAAGCGTGACCCTTTCACTGGAAGTGTCTACAACTTGTCCCTGCCTCACTAGGATGGATGCCAGAGAAGAGACGCTCGGCCTCCTGAGTAAGATTTGGTTCAAGCTTCAGAGTCTGCCCGACGCCAGTCCGGTAGAGCTGGGAGCTTTTTTTGTCCTCCTGACCTTCATCTGTGAGTCTCTGGTCTCTATTATTACTCATCTCTCTGTGTTTTATAAAGGACGGAGCTGCTCCTGATGTTTTTATCTCCTCTCCCTGCAGTGGTCGTCCTGGTCATAACAGTGTTGACCTGTGTGTCGTGCTGCTGCTGCTGCTGTCGCAAGACCAAGATGAGGGGCTCGAACATTTGAGCAAAACGTCCTCGTGGTCATACAATCAAGAGACAGACATTAGAGACATTTCAGCCTCATGCAGGGTGTGTTTGCTGGCACTAGAGGAGCCCAGCCCTTACACAACAAAGCAGCTGACAAACACAGAGAAGAAGGACGCCAGACACACCTGCTGCAGCTGCCAGGTTTTCAGGAGAAGCTACATTCTTTGGAGAATCCCTGCGCTTTACGGGGCAACGACAACAACAACGCTCATGACCTACAGCGAAGGCAGGGCAACACAAAGTGTCTTTAATAATAATGAGGGCAAATACATGGACTATAAGAATGTATATAACGAGCGAGTTTCACAGTGAGAGATGAAGAGGAAAGCCAAACTGTTAATGTGTTCTTTTGAAAAGGAGTCACTCTTAAAAAAGGAACAATATGTAAAATATTGACTGTATTAAACCATAAAATGACCATTGTTCAACTGAAATGTGAGCTGCTTGACAAAGATACTACAGCCAGTATGTTTGTTCTTTCGAAATCCGCCTTACAGACGAGACTCAGACTGCTCATGAAGACGGAAACAAAGCGGAGTTGACGTCCTAAACCGCTCTGTGAGCAGAAACAGCAGTAAATATTGGAGATGCATTTGAAAGGTGAAGACAGTTTAGAGGCAAGAAGGACCCCAGTTCAATATTTCACTCATTACAAGACGACTCGGCAGTGTTTTTGAATCTGCACCGTCATTTTTTAATCACTAGATATTACTGTTGGAAGCAAAGTTACATATTGTTCCTCTAAAGCGTGATCACTCAGACTTAGATAGTTCCTCCAGAGGGAGGAGCTGTTCTGCAACAAGTGCAAGTGTTCCTTGACGTTTCACAATGAAACCTAAAAGACAGTTCAAACCTGCCCTCTGCTGTACACAAGCTGAAATGGATTTTATTTTGAAAAGCAGAGCATGTAGTATATGTAGCATGTGTATAAACCTGCATGTTATAAAAGGTGCACAGGGTGAAGACTTCATGTCATGGTGTCACACTTTAAATCTACAGAGTTATATGTAATAAACAAACTGACTTGCATATGTTTGTGTTTGTTGACGTGTGTGTGTGTGTTTTTAATTCTGTACTTACGCCTCTTGCATGCAGAACGACACCATGGCTTCAAAGTCTGTGATGGCTGCTTTGTCAGTCTCCTTCGCAGAGCCGCGTTTTTCCTGCAGACACATTGACAAAATGTTGCTGTTGTTTTTGTTTTTTTTTCAAAAAAGGAGCTCCCCGCATTTTAAATTCTCGTGTTATTATTAAGCTGACCTGTCTGCGGCCGATCTCCTGGCGGATGAGGAAGTTGAGCTGCTCCTTATCTTTGGGGGAGTAGTATGTGCGACAGGAGGAGGGCAGCCCGTCTCTCCCAGCTCGCCCGGACTCTTGGTAATAACTCGCCAGGGACTTAGCCAGATTCCAGTGAGCTACAAACCTGCAGGATTAACACAAACATTAGCACATGCTAACTCGCCTTCCAATACAAATTAATACAGTGAAACCTCGCTGCCTCACCTGACGTTGGCCTTGTCTACTCCCATACCGAAGCTGATGGTGGCCACAATAACCAGCACCTTCCCCTGCATCCACTCATGCTGCACCTCTGTGCGATCTCCAGCCTTCAGACCTGCAGCATAAAATGTAAAAAGCGTGTGAGCCAAACATATTTTTGTGTTTTCCAATCCTACAACCTACATGGAGGAAAAAAAGCCTAACCTGCATGATAAGCCTTGGCCAAGACTCCGAGCTTGGTCAGCTGGTAAGCCACAGTTTCGCAGGCTTCCCTGGTCCGACAGTACACAATCCCACAACCCTGTTCACAAATATTACACACAGCAGGTTAAGGAAACCAGGGTGCTTACGCTCGTGTTCAAGGGGAATCCATTGACCAGGCTCCACTCTGGTTTGTGGAGACGTTTATCACAGACGGGCAGATGCTGGCTTAAATTAAACTGTCGGCAGTAAAATGCCTCGTACGCACGTATTGTTGTCTCAACTTTTTGAGTTGAATTTGAGCGAAATTTAAGGTACTTAAAACTGCTGTGATGTAAGCCGACACCGGTTTTCAGAACTCATATTTAAATCAGTCATTCGAGGGAAAGTAATAGTAGTAATAGAAAGTATTACAGAAAGACAGATCAGAGAGCTGAGACATTATTTGAGTGATGTTTTGGTAAAAAAAAATGGATCTTTTAAAAAGATTTATCATGCATATGTTGGATAATATCCGACATACAGACTTTTTGACATAGAGAAATTAAGATATGTTTGAGGTAAACAGTGTCACTGTCAAACACGGCATTAGATATTTTGTCCACATGAGCACTGTAAAATGTGCACACAGTGTACATCACGGCACATACATACAAGTTTTCGAAACTCTCAAATCTAGATATCAGTATTGTCCTCAAAAATCTGTTTTAAGATTCTATTTTGCTCAGATCTGCCAAACTTAAAGTGGCTTTTCTTGAGCTTACACTGAGAACTAGTGCAGTGGAAACATTATGCTTATAACTTCCAGTAATTGGCACAGGAGGGGGTGTGTTTCCATGGTTACACCTTATTTTTACCTGTGCACTTGACGCCAATGTTTTCTGTTGACTGAATCATATCGTTTCGTCTCCTTACGTCACGTTATGCCTGTTCTTATTCTTTTATTAATAAACTTTTCTTTTTCGTGACTGAATCTTTCCTTTTGGATTTGAACGCATCACTGTACTGTATTTCTGTTCCTATCCTGTGAAACAACGTGTTTGTTGTGTACCGTGCCGACATGCAGCCTGAGAAAACATGAGATGACGGAGGACTAAAAGGAGCAACTCCACACAAACACCTCACAGAGTCAAGTCTACAAACCTGTGCATTAGACCCGGTGTCCAGAGCCAGTGACTTCTTAACGAAGGCGTGGAGGTGGACGTAGGGGTTTGGCAGCATCTCCCTGAAGATCACATCGTAGTGCAAATTATTGCGGAAGACAGGCGTAACAAAAGACAGCGGCGAGCTCAGCTTCAGCGACTGAGCAATGTCCTTTTGTACATTCTTGGGCGCTGTCGCCGTCAGAGCCAAACAGGGAACCCCTGGCAAGCGAGTGCGCAGCCCGCCAAGTTTAAGGTAGTCCGGCCTGAAATCGTGACCCCACTGTGAGACGCAGTGAGCCTCGTCCACAGCCAGGTAAGACAACAAACCGCGGGTGCACAGGTCCGTGAGGCAGGGCTGGAACGAAGGAGACGCCACCATCTCCGGGGTGATGTAGAGCAGCTTCAGCTTGGGGCTGCTGCTCCCTAAGTCAGCCAGGATGAGGCGGCGCTCGCCTGCCGGGAGCTTGGAGTTGATGGAGCATGCCGGGATGTTTAGACTCTTCAGGTGGTCCACTTGGTCCTGGGGAAGAAACACAGGATGGGATTAACACACAAGATCTTACATCTCTGTTATGGAATTTTCTATTCTTAGGTAACACAAGGTCACGTGGGAGCCTTGAGGTCCTCGGCAGTATTAATTGTTTTGTGTTTGACTAGGTGCCAGTCTATCTCAACACTGTGGTGTCCAGGGTCGAAGAGACCTGTTGCTGCCTTCATAGACATAATAGATATCTTGCTGTTTACGTTCCAATCTGCGTAAACAGACATCTGTGTCCCCAGACTAGAATATGCTGACAATAACACCTGCATGGGTAAAGACATTCTCTTTGACTAATTCTGGGCGTATAGTATTTGTTGTTTA
This sequence comes from Larimichthys crocea, assembly GCF_000972845.2. Taxonomy (NCBI): domain Eukaryota; kingdom Metazoa; phylum Chordata; class Actinopteri; family Sciaenidae; genus Larimichthys; species Larimichthys crocea. Next base: position 1,414,649 of record NC_040022.1, read on the forward strand.
TCCACCAGGATGAGTTCAGCAGAATGTGAGACCGACTCAGGCACTTCTGACGAACTTTGAGAGTGTCTCTAATTCTCCTTGATCAAGCGTCAATAAATAATACAGCATAAGACATCAGAGGTTCCTGAACACTTTCTTCCTTCCTGACCTCACCATTGACCTTTGACTTCAGCAATTCCTCCACAACAATCTCACCCTCCGGGTTGGGCAAATTGCTGTGAAGGAGTTCAAGTATCTCGGGATTCTTGTTCTTGAGTGATGGGAAATGGAGCAGCAGGTTGGTGCAGCATCTGCAGTACTGTGGACGTTGTACCGGACAGTCCGTCTCTGTTCCAACCTTCATGATCATGAGCTTTGGGGTAGTGACTGAAAGAGTGAGATTGTGTATATATGGAGGAGCTGGAGTGTGTGCTGCCACCGTGACCCGAACCTGTTTAAATGGAAGAGACTGGATGTGTTTGAGAAGGTAGCAAAGACAGGCACTGACCTGAATGAGGGCGATCAGAGGGGATATAACCAGAGTAATGCCCTCAGCCAGGACTGCAGGCAGCTGGTAGCAGAGGGACTTTCCTGCTCCAGTGGGCATGCACACAAACACATCCCTGTCACCTACAGGAAGACGAAACAAACCAGGTGTTACACTCAAACTCAAGCTTTGTGTGTAAATATACAGAATAAACTGCCGGTTAGCTCAGTTTGCCTGTTGCTACGAGCGAGTGTTACGGTTTAACCAGTGACCGTGTTAACTGGTGACCGTTAGCCGAACGCGTCTGTGGTTGTCGTAGTTACCACAACCGTTGAGACCATAACACGTAGCTGTCCTCGTGAGCTAACGTTACAATGTCTGTTTGACAGCTACACCTGTCGTAACTACAGCAACCACACAGCGGTCACCAGTCAACACGGTCACCCGTTAAACCGACACACCAGCTAACGGCTGCTCGTTAGCACAGAGACAACCGTTATGGCTGCGGTTATTTAAACGTCTGTCCGCGGACTCACCTCTCACCACCGCCTTCACCACGTCCTCCTGCAGCTTGGACCTGAAGTTCTCAAACCCGAAGTGGGTTTTTAAAGCCGCTTTTAAACTTGTAGTCATCGTCTGCTGTGAACCTTTAAAGAACTCATAGGGAACCCGTCTGGCGCCGTCGCGCGCTGGTGACGCCACAACAATCGCCGAAAAGATTCAAACTTAAAATAAAGTTTTATTTTTTTATTTTTTTATCTGTGTTTACTGACAGTTTATTCATTTATTTAGTCTAATGAACTCTATATATCATATATATTTTATTATATTTATTCTTTTTTATATACTTTTGCAACAGTCCGTTGGGGCTCTCTGATTGGTCCTCGGCTGGCACACGCCGTCAGCTGATCACTGACATGTGTATGTCTGTGCACTAAACATGCAGCGGAAACAAGGCTACACCTGGCCAAAAATAAGTGGACACCCCGATACACACACTATATATATATACCTTTCAATGTTGTCTGTCTGTTTGTCAGCCCTGTGATAAACTGGCACCCCGCCTCTCACCTTAACAGTCAGGTGGGACTGGCTCCAGCCTCACTGTGACCCTGGTGAGGATAAGCAGTTACAGCCAGACAGTAGATGGATGGATGGATAGTTAACACATTAAGACTGAAGTTTTCTGGGCTTCAGGGAAGTTACCTTGCATGAATGTTAATCCAGCCTCGTCTACTGTTACATATCAGTCTAATGAAGTCTAAGCTTTACTAAACTAAACATTTTTCTAAACATTAAATTTTAACAGCAATGATCCGTTAACTGAAAAAACTGCAGATGTCTTGAGAATTATTTTACATACTTTCCCCTAAATTTTAGCTTGACATATTTGCTTCATTTGTATCAGCATCGGATGAGCCACTTAAGACCCAGTTTTATTCTTTGGCTTTTAACCCAGCATGAGACAAGTGAGCTGAGAGTTGGTGGGAAATGGAGAAAGACATGTGAGAGGTGGAGAAGGCGACATGAGAAGAGAGAAGAGGAAGACATGCAGGACTTCGTGCAGCTGAGAGCTTGAGAGGTCGGGCGAAGACATGAAGGGACTATTGTAGGACGACTCTTCTTCAGGAAATTACACTGTGCTGTTTAAATGTGTGGTGTGTGTGTGTGTGGTGTTGTGTGTGTGTGTGTTGTGTTGGTGTGGGAGATGAGATTACTTGAATGGATCTTCTTCTGCCCCCTGGTGGGCATGTAACGCCTCCTGCAGAGGCTCAGGCAGTGCTCTCTGCCTGAAATAAACCTAACATTTACAGCGTAAACCAAAAAAACTAAAAGATGGATCATGCCACTGTCTTAATAACACATAGATGAAGCAATAAATTATTGTAATCAGTTTACGGCATTAATTTGAGAGGAAAAAAAAAAGGTTCAATTGAGTGATATTCTTTACAATTTTGACCCTGTATCGACATAAAAGTTTGAGCCGGACTGGCATTTTAAAGACATATTTTGACATATTTGTATCATTTTATCTGTTGTTGTTCAGCGGGATTCAGACAGTGAGGCTGCAGATTCAGCTCATAACGCTCACTTTTACTGTATTAAAATCTGTTCTGATGAGCCTGAGAAGAGTGTTTTAATCTCCCACAGTCTGTTCTTTTTTCTTCTTGGTTGTTTACATCTACAGTCTCCATTCACCTCTCATCACACATGAGTCACTGAATTCCTTCGGACGTGTTAATGACGCAGCGCGTATGAGGAATGTGTCGAGTGCTGTGTTGTTTACCTTCACGGTGGCCTGGGATCCTCTGACTGCTGGCCTCTCTGGCGGACAGTCAGCATCTACACACAGCAGGGACACACAGACCGGTTACGTGACAGCACCGACGGACGTCCAGTCATAACTATTTTAATTATTCTCTTGATTTTAACTGGAGGAGCAAAGTCTTCCCTCGGACCTTCACTGCCTGCAGAAACACAAGCACAGACAAGTTAATTACGCCAACAACTAAAGTAACTTCTACAAGAAGAAGAAGATTCAATATGCACATCACACTTAACCCTTCACCGCCAAATAAACCTGTTTGAATATGTATTTTGTACAGCGACTGCATGACGGGGGGGTTGAACCACTGGACCAAGGCCACAACACTGAGACTCGAGCTCAGCAAGTTTTCTTCTCTACTTCGTTTCTTGTCAATTTATTCCGGTCACTACCCCAAAATGCTCCGCAAAGATTACTAAAAGTTCATCATTTCCTCATTTACATTAAGTAATTTAGCTTTTATCCAAGCGACTTAAACAAAGGAAAACTATCATGTTGGCGTGTTGTTCCTCTCTGAGAGCTCGGTCTTCAGGAGGTTTTTAAAGGTAGGAGAGGACGACAAAGTTTTGTCCTGAGCGACGGGTGGCAAGCCAGGCATCGTTCATTGGAGAGGTACACACGCTGTATATGAGGACATTCAAGTAGGGTGGTGCAGAATTTAGTTTATGTGGGGCTGTCACAGGTAGCTATCACAGGGTAACAGGGAGCTCTGGGCTATTTATCAGCTCTGGATCACTGTGCCGGCTGAAGGCTCGTCCGGAGCGAGTTACAGTAAGCGTGTCGCGAGTCGACCATCAAAAGAGAGCAGCAGCATGTTATCTTCCACCCTCCACCTGCTTTGTTCTGTATCCTCCAAACACTGTTTCTAAGCATTTAATCTAGCAACATATTTCATTTCATCCTCTCTTGGTCGCTCTCCTCCTTTACAATCATGGCATTCCTGCTTTTGATTGTAAACTGGACGGGCTCCACTGGATACGCTGAGTTTTACTTCAATGCTGCGCCAGTTCCACCGAACATGTGGGAGCGATTACCACGATCCCCACTTACAGGGCCTCAACAGCCCCAACATACCTTCCTGCTGCAACAGCTGGCGAACAGATGTAAAAAAGACACAAAACAAACCCTGCGTGAGTTGTTTTTCTAGTCGTAAAAAGAGTGTGTGCGTCAATCACCTTTCGCATTTTCATCTGTTCTTGAAGAGGTCGGAGAACTCCTTTTTCCTTTGCGCCGTCATCTTCACTCCCGCCGCCCTCCCATTCATCGTACCTGCGAGGTGTAGGTAGAGTCATCTACAGGTTCACTGTTAAACCCAATTTCGACAGCGTCACTAAAGTCACCTCCTTTCAAAGCCTAGCCCTTCCTCCCTCCTTCGTAAAGGCCTGGCTGGAAACCGAACGGTCCTGGGTTTGCTCTGAGCTTCGGTCCTGGTGCTGAGTGCAGCGCCTTCTCCAGCTGCGCTCGTACAGCTTTGGGTTACGACAGTAGTCGCAGGTCCGGCGCAGTTTGGCGTCTTGTCTCCGAAGAACTTGGAGATGGTGGCATTGCGAACAACTGGTGGGAAGATGGAGAGACAAGACCTGTCAGGACAGGACAGTGATACAGCTCCTGCAATAAGAATACATAAACAAAACAGACGCAGACAGCGAGTTAAGTTTTGAAATGTAGACATTGAGACGCGGGGAGGGGAACTTAATAATAAAATACTTATCTCCATGTGCTCGCCACAGCCGATAGGCCATCTGACCAATGCAGACTAGCAGATATACAGAATATCCTAAGCAGACCCTTCCTGCCCTCGGTGTGTAAAGGCAAACCAGTAGTCATATCCACGTTTGGGTCTTGTTCAAACTTTCTACGCTCTGGACGATGCTTTTGTGCTTAAACAAAGATCTTCAAGAGAATAGTCTCTTCATTTGGAGAATCAGGTATTATAGTCAGAATTATGTCCCATTAAAGGCTCAGAAGTCTACTCTTAAGATCAACAACAAGATGGATAAGAGCCACACGATTCATGAAGACCTGAGCCCCTTTTATACAACACTACACCTGTAACTGAAGAAGAGGTAATGATGGTTCAACCCTAACCACTCATCTTCCACCTCACCTCACCCCCACCCTTTATTTTTGGGTTAGTCTGCACAGTTTCTGTTTCCTGTGTGTGATTATATGACATTTGTCCAACTTTAAACTAAAAACAGAAAGAGCCTGATAGTTTCCGAGCTCACAGCGGATTCTCCATCATACACAGATAATCTAGAGCTCATTGACCGTCAGCTATTGTGTAACCGTCACACGCGACCTGATCGATGTTTGTTATGAATAGGTCAATAAGGCTCGCTGGTCACATGAAAAAAAATAACAAACCTAACAACACTAGTCTTATTATCCTTTATGTTGACTTCAGTACTTCTTCATTGACTGAAAATAAGAATTCATTAGAGTGAATTAATCTTGATTGGAAATTAGTCCTTTTCCCAGAGACACAAAACTCTTATTCATTTCATTCCTGCCCCTCCTTATGTAACACACACGGAGTCAGTTAGAGCCCTGTCAGCGCCACTTCAACGACATACTAACTACCTTGCTGGAATGGAAAAAGCCTGCACTGCCGTGAAAGAGGAGAGGTGGGGGGGGACACAGAGAGGCACACAAAGACTCCCAGGGAGTGACTGCTGAGGAGGAGGGAACAAACTAAAGTAAGTCACGGCAGAGAAATAACTCTGGTGTCACTACCAACACACGACGGAGACGAGGAGAGCACAAACCTGAGAAGCAAAGAAAGAAAGATTAAGAGGAGCGTGAATGTTGTGTTTCTGGTTTTCATCTCACTTTTCCTCCGCTCCACGTGCAGACAGTCATCAGTACTGAGGAATTATCCCTCCTAACTCTAATCTCTGCTATCTCTGTCGCTCGTCGAGGACTCCTCCTCCGATGACGTACCACACGACTCGGCAACAAATAAAGACACGCTGTGATAAACATAAACACTTCTTCCCTGAAGGAGTTACCCGACGTCTCCTCCTCATCAACTGGTCGGCTCATTTCTGTTTTGTTTTCTTTGTTAGTCTGAGCTCGGCTGAGCGTTTGAGGACAACAAGTTCTCGACAGTAAGTGTGTTTCACTGTGAAATACTCCATTTAGAAGAATGTGGAATGTGTTTAAATACTACAAAGACTTGTTAGGTGCAAACACACACACACTGGGAAGTTAAAATAAGTCTGCTCTTTGGCTAAAAGCTGGATATTCACTGTCTGCACATTACATATTCAAAAGTATGAATTTAATATTCAAAAATAGATGCAACCAGGTAAATAACTTCCACCAGCAGCGACAGCGCAGAACGTCCATGGCACACTCGTTAAATAACTATGTATGTTTCAAGGATGACCGCCGCAGTTTGGCATCGTAAAATCTCAAAGCACTTCAAAAAGGTTCGTGAGAATTCACCACACCAAACTGGAACAAACAACTGAAATCACTCAGTCACACTCAGCTGTATTAGATATGCGATATTCCCGCAAGAGCAGCCCCGCAAAGAATTTTGCTCCGTGAAGATTTTGTTTATAGAAGTGCTGTTTACCGCTTCACCGTCATTTTGTTTACAACTCTTTACTAGGGAACAAAAGTAACTGACAGGTCACATGAAGCCGCGCTGGAGCCAATAAATTAAACTTACTTTCAGGGAAATGCCACACAGTAAACAGCCTGACTTTGTTTTGGACTGAATAACATGAAAACTTTTTTTTTTTTTATATTTTTGGATCGACCAGTTGCCAGGTAACCAGTGGAGCCTAACAAGTTTCTGTTATAAAACTGAGACTGGAAACTTTATTAATGTAATTAACATTATTATCACTATTCATCAGGGTTTTTTTTCCTGCTGCTTCATCTCTGCAGCCTGAGTTGAAAATCTGACTGCAGATCTGTGTTTTTACAGTTCTGCTTATTGAATCCTTTTAAACACGTGTATCGAGTGTCAATTTTTGACGACCTCAGTGAGTTTTAGAGGTTCTGTTAGGTGGATTTTGTTACCTTTGGACAGAGCCAGGCGAGCTGCTAAGGCTCCAGCTACATATTTTATGGCATCACTCTCTCTTTAATCTTTATTTGGTCCTGATTATCTTCCACTAAAGAGCTTCCTGGTCTCCTGCGGTCTACACAAAAACAACAACATTTAAAGATGAAAGTGTCGGTAATATTTCATAATGTTTGTGATTCAGTCCAACAAAACAAACAAACTGCGGCCCCACAGACTGTCCCACACCCAGTGCCACTTCAGCCGTTTATCACTACAACTCGACACTTGAACAACACCCATTAAAATCACATTACGTCTGTACACATGAAAAGCTGTCAGGGGAGTCTTCTGTCGAACAGTCTGACGGAGGGTTAACCTGTTAGGTATGCTCCAACACCCTGAACCAGCCGCACCGCCCCCCCCTCCCCGCTGTATCATTACACTGGATTCACTTTCAGACTTTCACACTTGGCTAGAAAAACCACATGCTTTACATCTGTGCACTCCTCGCTGCCTTTCTTTCCCGCTTGCTCCCAAACAAAGATCGAGACTGTTAAACACTTGTTGAAAGTTATGCGTCCGTGTCAACACACCCGGATGTCCGAGAAGCAACATGAGTCCATCCTGATGACACAGACGCAGGCAAAAATCATTTAACTGTGTAAAATAACTTCAAGCGTGACCCTTTCACTGGAAGTGTCTACAACTTGTCCCTGCCTCACTAGGATGGATGCCCGAGAAGAGACGCTCAGCCTCCTGAGTAGATTTGGTTCAAGCTGCAGGTTGCCCGACGCCAGCCCGGTAGAGCTGGGAGCTTTCTTTGTCCTCCTGACCTTCATCTGTGAGTCCTGCTCTCTATTATTACTCATCTGTCTGTTGTTTATAAAGACGGAGCTGCTCATGATGTTTTTATCTCCTCTCCCTGCAGTGGTCGCCTGGTCATAACATGTGACCTGGTGTCTGCTGCTGCTGCTGCTGTCGCCACCAAGATGAGGGGCTCGACTTTGAGCAAACGTCCTCGTGGCTACAATCAAGGACAGACATGGAACTTTCGCCTCATGCAGGGTGTGTTTGCTGGCACTAGAGGAGCCCAGCCCTTACAACACAAAGCAGCTGACAAACAAGAGAAGAAGGAGCCAGACACACCTGCTGCAGCTGCCAGGTTTTCAGGAGAAGCTACATTCTTTGGAGAATCCCTGCGTTTACGGGGCAACGACAACAACCGCTCATGACCTACACGAAGGCAGGGCAGCACAAAGTGTCTTAATAATAATGAGGCAATACATGGACTATAAGAATGTATTAACGAGCAGTTCCAGTGAGAGCTGAAGAGGAAAGCCAAACTGTTAATGTGTTTCTTTGAAAAGGAGTCACTCTTAAAAAAGGAACAATATGTAAAAATATGACTGTATCACCATAAAGACCTTGTTCAACTGAAATTGAGCTGCTGACAAAGTACTACAGCCAGTATGTTTGTTCTTTCAAATCCGCCTTACAGACGAGACTCAAGACTGCTCATGAAGACGGAAACAAAGCGGGTTGACGTCCTAAACGCTCTGTGAGCAGAAAACAACAGAAATATTGGAGATGCATTTGAAGTGAAGACAGTTCGAGACAGTTCAATATTCCTCATTACAAGACGACTCGGCAGTGTTTTTGAATCTGCACCGTCATTTTTTAACACTAGATATACTGTTGGAGCAAAGTACATATTGTTCCTTAAAGCGTGATCCTCAGACTTAGATAGTTCCTCCGAGGAGGAGCTGTCTGCCACAAGTGCAAGTGTTCCTTGACGTTTCACAATGAAACCTAAAAGACAGTTCAAACTGCCCTCTGCTGTACACAAGCGAATGATTTTATTTGAAAAGAGCAGAGTAGTATATGTAGTGTGTATAAACCTGCATGTTTAAAGGTGCACAGGGTGAAGAACTTCATGTCATGGTGTCACTTTAATCTACAGATTTATGTAAATAAACAAACTGCTTGCATATGTTTGTGTTTTTGTTGACGTGTGTGTGTGTGTTTTAATTCTGTACTTACGCCTCTTGCATGCAGAACGACACCATGGCTTCAAAGCTGTGATGCTGCTTTGTCAGTCTCCTTCGCCGAGCCGCGTTTTTTCTGCAGACACATTGACAAAATGTTGCTTTAGGTTTTTTTCAAAAGGAGCTCCCGCCGTTTTAAATTCTCGTTTATTATTAAGCTGACCTGTCTGCGGCCGATCTCCTGGCGGATGAGGAGTTAAGCTGCTCCTTTCTTTGGGGAGTAGTATGTGCGACAGGAGGAGGCAGCCCGTCTCTCCAGCTCGCCCGGACTCTTGGTAATAACTCGCCAGGGACTTCGCCAGATTCCAGTGAGCTACAACCTGCAGGATTAACACAAACATTAGCACATGCTCACTCGCCTTCCAACAAAATAATACAGTGAAACCTCGCTGCCTCACCTGACGTTGGCCTTGCTACTCCCATACCGAGCTGATGGTGGCCACAAATAACCAGCACCTTCCCTGCATCCCCACCTGCTGCACCTCTGTGCGATCTCCCGCCTTCAGACCTGCAGCATAAAATTAAAACGTGTGAGCCAAACATATTTTTGTGTTTCCAATCCTACAACCTACATGGAGGAAAAAAAGCCTAACCTGCTGATAAGCCTTGGCCAAGCTCCGAGCTTGGTCAGCTGGTAAGCCACAGTTTCGCAGGCTTCCCTGGTCCGACAGTACACATCCCACAACCCTGTTCACAAAATATACACACAGCAGGTTAAGGAAACCAGGGTGCTTACGCTCGTGTTCAAGGGGAATCCATTGACCAGGCTCCACTCTGGTTTTGGAGACGTTTATCACCGCGGGCAGATGCTGGCTTAAATTAAACTGTCGGCAGTAAATGCCTCGTACGCACGTATTGTGTCTCAACTTTTTGAGTTGAATTTGAGCGAAATTTAAGGTACTTAAAACTGCTGTGATGTAAGCCGACACCGGTTTTCAGAACTCATTTTAAATCAGTCATTCGAGGAAAGTATAGTAGTAATAGAAAGTATTACAGAAAGACAGTCAGAGAGCTGAGACATTATTTGAGTGATGTTTTGGTAAAAAAAAATGGATCTTTTAAAAAGATTTATCATGCATTGTTGGATAAATCCGACATACAGACTTTTTGCATAGAGAAATTAAGATATGTTTGAGGTAAACATGTCACTGTCAAACACGGCATTAGATATTTTGTCCACATGGCACTGTAAAATTGCACACAGTGTACATCACGCACATGTACAGGTACAAGTTTTAAAAACTCTCAAATCTAGATATCAGTTTGTCCTCAAAATATTTTTAAGATTCTATTTTGCTCAATCTGCCAAACTTAAAGTGGCTTTTCTTGAGCTTACACTGAGAACTAGTGCAGTGGAAACATTATGCTTATAACTTCCAGTAATTGGCACAGGAGGGGGTGTGTTTCCATGGTTACACCTTATTTTTACCTGTGCACTTGCGCCAATGTTTCGTTGACTGATCATATCGTTTCGTCTCCTTACGCCACGTTATGCCGTGTTTTATTCTTTTATTATAAACTTTTCTTTTTCGTGACTGAATCTTTCCTTTTGGATTTAACGCATCACTGTACTGTTTTTCTTTCTATCCTGTAAACAACGTGTTTGTTGTGTACGTGCCGACATGAGCCTGAGAAAACATGAGATGACGGAGGACTAAAAGGCAAACTCCACACAAACACCTCACAGAGTCAAGTCTACAAACCTGTGCATTGACCCGGTCGCCAGAGCCAGGACTTCTTAACGAAGGCGTGGAGGTGGACGTAGGGGTTGGCAGCATCTCCCTGAAGATCACATCGTAGTGCAAATTATTGCGGAAGACAGGCGTAACAAGACAGCGGCGAGCTCAGCTTCAGCGACTGAGCAATGTCCTTTTGTACATTCTTGGGCGCTGTCGCCGTCAGAGCCCAACAGGGAACCCCTGGCAAGCGGTGCGCAGCCCGCCAAGTTTAAGGTAGTCCGGCCTGAAATCGTGACCCCACTGTGAGCGCAGTGAGCCTCGTCCACAGCCAGGTAAGACAACAAACCGCGGGTGCACAGGTCCGTGAGGCAGGGCTGGAACGAAGGAGACGCCACCATCTCCGGGGTGATGTAGAGCGCTTCAGCTTGGGGCTGCTGCTCCCTAAGTCAGCCAGGATGAGGCGGCGCTCGCCTGCCGGGAGCTTGGAGTTGATGGAGCATGCCGGGATGTTTAGACTCTTCAGGTGGTTCACTTGTCCTGGGGAAGAAACACAGGATGGGATTAACACACAGATCTTACATCTCTGTTATGGATTTCTATTCTTTAACGAGGTCCGTGTGGGCCTTGAGGTCCTCGCGCAGTATTAATTGTTTTGTGTTTGACTAGGTGCCAGTCTATCTCAACACTGTGGTGGCCGGGTCAAGAGACCTGTGGTGCCTTCCTAAACATAATAGATAGCTTGCTGTTGACTTCCAATCTGCGTACAGACATCTGTGTCTCCAGACTAGAATATACTGACATAACACCTCCATGGTAAAAACATTCTCTTTGACTAATTCTGGGCGTGTAGTATTTGTGTATTTGGTTTTTCCACCCGGTGAGTTGCAGAATGTAGGACCACTCAGGCACTCTTGATGAACTTTGAGATGTCTTCATCTCCTTGATCAAGCGTCAATAATAATACAGCATGAGACATCCGAGGCTCCTGAACCTTTCTCCTCCTGACCTCACCATTGACCTTTGACTTCAGCATTCCTCCACAACAATCTCACCCTCGGGTTGGGGCAAATTGCTGTGAAGGAGTTCAAGTATCTCGGGATTCTTGTTCTCGAGTGATGGGAAATGGAGGCAGTGCACGCATCTGCAGTACTTGGACGTTGTACCGGACGTTCGTCTTGTTCCAACCTTCCTGATCATGAGCTTTGGGTAGTGACTGAAAGAGTGAGATTGTGTATATATGGAGGAGCTGGAGTGTGTGCTGCCACCGTGACCCGAACCTGTTTAAATGGAAGAAACTGGTGTTTGAGAAGGTAGCAAGACAGGCACTGACCTGAATGAGGGCGATAGAGGGGATATAACCAGAGTAATGCCCTCAGCCAGGACTGCAGGCAGCTGGTAGCAGAGGGACTTTCCTGCTCCAGTGGGCATGCACACAAAACACTCCTGTCACCTACAGGAAGACGAAACAAACCAGGCGTTACACTCAAACTCAAGCTTTGTGTGTAAATATACAGAAAAAACTGCCGGTTAGCTCAGTTTGCCTGTTGCTACGAGCGAGTGTTTTCGGTTTAACCAGTGACCGTGTTAACTGGTGACCGTTAGCCGAACGCGTCTGTGGTTGTCGTAGTTACCACAACCGTTGAGACCATAACACGTAGCTGTCCTCGTGAGCTACGTTACAATGTCTGTTTGACAGCTACACCTGTCGTACTAGCAACCACACAGCGGCCACCGTCAACACGGTCACCCGTAACCGACACACCAGCTAACGGCTGCTCGTTTAGCACAGAGACAACCGTTATCGCTGCGGGTAATTTAAACGTCTGTCCGCGGACTCACCTCTCACCACCGCCTTCACCACGTCCTCCTGCAGCTTGGACCTGAGTTCTCAAACCCGAAGTGGGTTTTTAAAGCCGCTTTTAAACTTGTAGTCATCGTCTGTGTGTGAACCTTTAAAGAACTCATAGGGAACCCGTCTGGCGCCGTCGCGCGCTGGTGACGCCACAACAATCGCCGAAAAGATTCAAACTTAAAATAAAGTTTTATTTTTTTTATTTTTTTATCTGTGTTTACTGACAGTTTATTATTTATTTATCTAATGAACTCTCTATATCTATATATTTTATTTATTTATTCTTTTTTATATACTTTTGCAACAGTCCGTTGGGGCTCTCTGATTGGTCCTCGGCTGGCCAACGCCGTCAGCTGATCACTGACTGTGTATGTCTGTGCACTAAACATGCAACGGAAACAAGGCTACACCTGGCCAAAAATAAGTGGACACCCCGTACACACACTATATATATACCTTTCGTTGTTGTCTGTTTGTCAGCCCTGTGATAAACTGGCACCCGCCTCTCTCACCTTAACAGTCAGGTGGGATGGCTCCAGCCTCACTGTGACCCTGGTGAGGATAAGCAGTTACAGACAGTAGATGGATGGAGGATAGTTAACACATTAAG